>NW_016107380.1:7839087-7852380 GCF_001604975.1 Cebus imitator
TTCAGAAAAAGAAGTTACTAATAAACATCATGGACAAATCTTATGGTGCTGAATTAGCTTTTGAAGTATCAATATAAGCTCATTTATTTTAGTGTCTAATACATAAATAAATACAAAGATTCTTAATGCCCTTTATCTATTAGGAAATATTTCATTATTGAAGAAAAGTTTCACTTTTTAAGCTTGACTTTGACCACCACTCTGTTCTCATGACTTACGTCCCTTTGATACTTAAATCATTCACCTAGCTAATTGGACCTGTGCCAGTGTCCCATGAGCCCGGCTCTGACAGGTGTTCTACTTGTCAGGCAGGGCTTCCTTGGCTTCCCTTTTATTGTTTCTTCTTCCTCCTTCCCTGGGAGAGTTACGACTCTATGTGAAGCTCTCAGTTATAGAACAGAGCTATACATAAAATGTGCACATATACAAATGGTAAGGAGTATGCCCACACTAAAGAATTATTTCTCTTTGAAACTCAATGACCACTGGCCTCTTGTTTGAAAAACACCAGGACTCTTACCCTGAAGACCAGGCAGCCATCCAGCTGTGCCCAGTTGCTATTTTTTGGTATCCATTCTAAGAAGTTATCATTTTCATGAGAATGAGGTGCTTGTTCTACCACATAAATTTTAACTTTGGAAAGCAACTCTTTGGAGCTTTAATTTCTCATAGGGCAATATTTTCAGGCCCGGCTGGGCTTCTGTGTTTGGACATCTGAGTTCTCACTTTTGGAGCTTGTGCTTCCTCAGTACTCTATCCTATCACAGCTTTGCCAGGACTTGGTAGCTAAAGTATAAGCTGAAATAATTATGTAGTTAATTCATGCCAAAACCTGTCTTACTCCATTTAGCAAGTTTTATTTTGATGTATCCGTACAATCACTTCAAATCACTACTTCACTTTGGCAATGCTAAATTGTTTATACAGTGTTACTATTCTTGTTTATACAATGCTACTGTTCCTGCAGACCGGCTAAATTGTTTATATAATACTACTGTTCTTGCTCATCCTGCAGAACAGTTAGTGAAGTGTATCTATAACAATATGGCTTATTGTTGTTACATCATTTTACCTCATCTAATAACAGTTCCTAATACATTGGGTATTGCACAAAAGGCACTCAAATATCTTTTTGCAAGTACGGTTAATGAGGCAAGCTTCTGTCAATAGGTTATGCTAATATTCAATTTGTAGCATATTTAGATAACATCTTGAATATGCAGTTATTTCTATTTGACTCATGGCCTAGTTTGCTGATGAGAACTCAAGCTTTAAGAATCAGAGATTGGTTCATTCTTATTAAGTAAAGCAACGCATTATTGATTTTAGAGTTAATCCAAACTGGCACTATTATTATACTTTAAGTTCTGGAGTACATGTGCAGAGTGTGTAGGTTTGTTACGTAGGTATACATGTGCCATGATGGTTTGCTGCATCCATCACCCTGTAATCTACATTAGGTATTTCTCCTAATGCTATCCCTCCCCTATCCCCTCACCCCCAAACAGTCCTCAGTGTGTGATGTTCCCCTCCCTATGTGCATGTGTTCTCTTTCTTCAAAACTCACTTATGAGTGAGAATATGTGGTGTTTGGTTTTCTGTTATTGTGCAAACTGACATTTTTATGACTGCTATGGACAAAATGTTTGAATCTCCCCAAAATTCATATGTTGAAGCCTTAATCCCCAGTGTGGTTGTTTGGAGATGGGGCCTCTAAGGAAGAAATTAAGGTTAAGTGTGGTCATAATCGTGAGAAGCTCTCATCCAACAGGATTAGTGTCCTTATAAGAGGAGACATCAGAGACCACATATACTTGTACATTCTCCATGTTTACCCCCAAACCAACCCTGCTCGCAATTTGATCTTGGACTTCCAGCCTCTGAAAGTCCAGCAAAGACAAGTGAGCATTTATAGCCATGTAGCAAGTTGCAGGGGTCAGTGGATGGAAAATTACTGAGAGGAAACATGAGGAGTAAGAAGGGATTCTGGTTAAATAGGCTTAACAGGATTCTTACTGAAGTCAGGCCAGAGTAATCAGATATAACCTGGGAGATGGTGGGACATAAGGAATTTGATAAAATATTAAAGATGACCAGATATGAAGGGTGAAAGATTCTGGTGAAACAAATTTGACAGAATTTTTGCTAAAATTGGACAATGCAAAGACAGACATGGAAACCCACAGTTCAGGGCCTGGTTGGATTGTCTCTCACAGGGTTGAAAAAATAATCCTCTGTTTTCCTCAAGAAGTTTTAGAATTTTATCTTTTATATTTAGGACTATGATCTGACTTTAATTTTTATAAATTGTATAGAGTTTGAGGTACAAATTTTTTCCTATAGTCATTTTTTACAGAACCTTTTGCCAAAACTTTTCTTTCCCATATTAACTTATGTTGATGACTCAGTTAAAAAATGTTCAAGTGACTGGGTAAATGTGGGTTGGTTTCTGGACTTACTACTTGCTTTTGTTAAACTATTTATCTGTCTTGATATCATATCATGCCATCTTGATTATACTAAGTTTTGAAATCAAGTGATATAAGTACTACAAAGTATTTTTCTATTTCAAGATAATTTTGGCTCTTATGGGTAGTTGGTCTTTTCTTTCTTTCTTTGAGACAGAGTCTCACTCTGTTGCCCAGGCTGGAATGCAGTGGCACAAGCTTGGCTCACTGCGACCTCCACCTCCCAGGTTCAAGCGATCCTCTTGCCTCAGCCTCCTGAGTAGCTGGGATTACCAGCACGTGCTAAAATGCTGGGCTAATTTTTTTTTTTTTGTACTTTTCATAGAGACAGGATTTCACCATGTTGGCCAGGATAGTCTCAAACTCCTGACCTCAAGTGACTCATCCACTTCAGCCTCCCAAAGTGCTGAGATTACAGGCGTGAGCCACCACTCCTGACCTTGGTCTTTTCATATACATGTTAAAATTATCTTGTCAATTTCTACGGAAATTTAAAAAAAACTAAGATTTTGTTTGGGAATATTTTGACTCTACAGATCAGCTTACAAAAAAAATTACATCTTAAAAATATTGAGTCTTCAAATCCATGAACATGCTATATATTTCTGTTTATTTAAATGTTCTTTAATTTCTTCCAGCAGTGTTTTTTACTCTCAGCATACAGATCTTAGCTATATTTTACTTCAAATATCCTAAGTAATTTGTGTCACTTGATACTATTTTAAATTGCTTTGGATTTTTTATTTAATTTTCCCATTCTTCTTTGATAGTACACAGAAATACGATAAATATTTTAATATTAACCTTATATCCGTGGCATTGTTAAAATCATATATGAGCTCCAGTAGTATATTTTTTAGATGTTTATAGTTTTTAATATACACAACCATGTTATTTTTGAATAAAGATAGTATACTTTTTTCTTTCCAACATTTATGCTTTCTATTTATTTTATTTTCTGGTTTTATAGCACTGACTAAAACTTTTAGTAGAATGTTAAATAGAATCACACACACACACACACACACACACACACACACACAAAACACCATTTTTGCCTGTGTAATCCTTGGTCTGGAGGAAGAGATGGTCAGATATCCACTGGTTGAAAGGGTGTGGCTAACAGTTTGGCTGAATGATCATCAATTAAAAGGAACATGATTGGTAACTTGGCGATAATGAGGTCTGGAAAGATGTATGTGAATCTCAGCATACCTTGAGCTAGATCATTAAGAAATGTGTGTCCGATATCAAGGCCCACCAAAGAGCCACTTCAGAAGAATAAGTAGGTATAATGGTCCATTCTATGGACATGAGTGAACTTGTTTCTCAGCTACATCTACCTTTGTCCAATTGGCTCATAAACAAAGTGATCATCGGCAGCAGGGAAGGAAGTTACGCATGGGCTAAGCAATGTTCACTTCCACGCATCGAGACTGATCTGACAACTGCCACTGCTGAGTGCCCAACCTGCTATCTGAGATGAATACTGAGCTCCCAGGAGGATCAGCCAGTGACTTGGTAGCAAGTAGGTTAATTATTTCTATCACAGAAGGGGGAATACTTTGTTCTCATTGCAATGGGAACTCATTCTATATACACATTTGCCTTTTCTGCCTACAATGCTTCTGCCAAAAATCACCCTGTGGATTTACAAAATGCCCTGTTCACCAACATGGTGAATACAGCATTGCTTCTAACCAAGAAACTCATTCTATAGCTAACAAAATGCAGCAATGGCTCTGTGAACGTGGCCTTCACTTGTATTATTATTATGTTCTCCATCACTCTGAAGCAGCTGGCCTGATAGAATGGCCTTTTGAAGACTAAATTATGGTGCCAGATGCATGGCAACACTTTGTAGGGTTTGAGTAATGTCATCCAAAAGAGAGCATATGCTCTGAATCTGTGTCCAATTTATGATGTTTTTCTCTCACTACACAGATCTGGGAATCAAAAAGTGGAAATGAAAGTGAATGGCTTATCTCCCTGCTTACCCCTAATCCATCACTAGCAAAATTATTGCTTCTCATCTATGCAACCTTGACTCATCTTGTCTAGAGGTCCTAGTTCTGGAGCAAGGAATGCTTCCACCAGGGGACTTAGCAATGGTTCTATTACATTGGAATTTGATGCTGTCATGTGACCACTTAAAGATTCTCATGGTGGTAACTCAATGGGCAGAGAAGGGGGGTTATGCTGAATGATTGATTTTGACCATCAAGAGGAAATCAAGCAATGATTGATTCTGACCATCAAGAGGAAACCAAGTTTTGACTACACTATTGTGGTAAGGAGGAATGTGTTCGTAATTCACAAAATATCTTGGGACACATCTTAATATGTTCATGCTCTGTGATGAGTCAAAGAAAAACTACAGCAAAACTGCAAATGGCTAGGACATTAGCAGTTTATCTCCCTTCAGGGATAATGGTTTGGTTTACCCCATTAGGCAAAGAATCATGACAAGGCAAAGTGCTTACTGAAGACAAAGGGAATAGGAATGGATAGTAGAAGACTGAAGGAACAAATATTAACTGAAATTATGTCACCAGCTGCAGAAATGAACACCATAATACTTGAGAATTTTCTTCTTATTTTATATAAAGATATTTATACATTATTTCTCCATTCAACTATTTTCCCCTCCCTCTCTCTCCCTAACATGTAACATAAGAAGTATTAATAGCCAGGTGTGGTGGCGGGCACCTGTAGTCCCAGCTACTCAGGAGGCTGAGGCAGAAGAATTGCTTGGACCTGGGAGGCGGAGGTTGCAGTCAGCCGAGATTGTGCCACTTCACATCAGCCTGGGTGACAAGAGCAAGACTCTGTCTAAAATTAAAAAGAGGAAGTATTAATAGCAACTGAGCTTATATTTCAGTATTTAAGTTGTATCTTAGGAGGAATGTGATTCAATTAGAAGAAAAAGAAACACTAACCAAAATTGAATAAAGGGATTTTGTATCATCTTTTTGGAGAGTTTTAGCATGTTTTTAGTTATATATCAGTATCTTAGTATGTATGTATTAATATTGTGTTATGCAAAAAGATAATTTTGCTATTGTCTTTATTTAGAAGTTAAGTATTATTGAAAGGTGTATATGGGAATGCCAAGTTGTAAGGGGGTGGACTGTGGCAACTGTTCAGTTTAGCTAAACTGGAATGTTTCTCAGAAATTCTTTCACTGTATCATTCTAGTTTATGATGGGTCACAACAAAAACTTGTGTGAGATTGAGAAGGCAAAAGTGAAGTAACTAACAGCTAGTCTCTACATTGTGAAGGTTGGCATGGGGCCGGCACCATTATAGCTCATGCATACAGTTACTGATCTACTGGTTTACCCACTGGTGTTGAGGAGCAAAACCTGGGCTTACAGTTTTTCTAACCAGAAATACTTTGTTAGATCTTGGAATCCCAGGCCAGGTCATGTATAGCTTCACAGGGAAGAGGTCCAGCTTTGTTTACAATTCACTTACTTTATCAAGATTGGAGGGAGTGGGACAAACACATTTCTATTTGTTCTTGTGTGTTTTAGTTTTGCTTTATAGATTCCATTTCCCCCCCCCAATTTCCCTCAGGGTTCACTCTTGGATCCCCCTTAATCAATGTCTATATTTCCTTACTGACTTCAGGCCTAATGTTTGGAGAGTTAATAGTCTTCTACAGACCACTTAAGAAGCTTCTACAATTGCCTAAGGTCTAATCCTCAAAATAAATCCCAGATCATATGTCACTTATAGTAATTCTGCTTAACTGATGGAACCGTAATTAATAGGCCCTGGTCTGGTCTTATTTGTGTTTTTCCTGCTTAGGCACTGTTTAACTTCTTAAATCTGCTTGGAATTCTACTATAAGTTACTGAGAATCTGTTACTATTTTTTAGCTGTTTTTTCTTTCTGTGCTTTAGTTTGGGTAATTTCCAAAGTGCTCTATTTTCAAGTTTACCGATAGTTTTCTTCTGCATTTTTTAATCTGCTGATAAGCTTATTTGGTGAATTTTAAATTTTTTATTCTCTCCGGTATCGCTTTTTATAGTTTGTTTCCCACTTGAGATTTTCTATTTTTCCTTCTTTGTCTTCTTTCTTTAAATTCCTGGATATTTTTATAGTAATTATTTTTAAGACATAGTCCACTAATTTCATTTTCTGTGTCATTTCTGGGTCTATTCTGATTGAGTGACTATTATTCTGATAATGGATCATGTTTTCCTGGTTCTTTGCATGACTAATACTTTTTTTTCTTATACATTGGATTTCATAGATACTTCACTGTTGACTGGATTTTATCATCTTCCTTAATAGGAGTGTTAAGCTTTTTCCCAAAGGCAGTTAATTTGCTTGCAGATGAGCTTGATACTTTCAAGTCTTGTTAAGGTAGATCAAGAATAATCTTTTTTGTAGGACTAGATTAATCCTACTTCTAAGGTACAGGCTGTGTGGAGTTTCTACTTAGTCCGTTTGTGTTGCTTGTCCTAGTTCATGTGTGTTGTTACAAAAGAATACTAGGTACTAGATAATTTATAAAGAAAAAAGGTTTATTTGGTTTGTAATTCTGCTGGCTGGAAGACTGGGTATCTGGTGAAAGTCTCAGGTTGCTTCTATTAATGGCAGAAGGTGAAGGGGAGCTGACATGTCAGCAATCACATTGTGGGAGAGGAAGCACGAGAGACAGGAGGGAGGTGCCAGGCTCTTTTTAATAACCAGCTCTGCCTGGGAACTAATAGAATGAGAATTCGCTCAACTTGCCCCCATGGAAGGCATTCATCTATTTAGTGGGGATCAGCCCCCATGACCCAAACACTTCCCGTTAGGCCCCACCTCCAACATTTGGGATCAAATTTCAACATGAGGTTTGGAGGGGAAAAAGATCCACTAAAGCAATATTGTACCTACAGTGTTTAGTAAGGTGCTTTTCACTTTGGCAAGTCAGAAGTAAATATCTCTGCACTCTGTGTAGCTCTGAGAGTTCAACTCACAGTTCTTCTGTATTTTTTCTATTCCTAATAGTTATACTTTGTCCTGCCTCAGAGAATTTCAATCTGAATATAAACAGCTTACTATTCCAAGACTCAGGGGGACCTTGATGCAGACTTTTGGAACTCCTTCTCTGCTCAGCTCACTTCCCTCTTGATCCTGCCATACAAATTCCAGTCACTTCACTGGGCCTGAATTCTAATCTCTATCTCCTCTGCTCTGGGGGACTGCTGTGTTTGGGCACCATCTCTCTGAACCACACAGCCTAGGAAGTGACACTAGGCAGAAAGCTGGTACAATTACAGGACTCATCTCATGTTTTTGACCTTCTTTTAGGGATCATAGTCACGTGGTGCCTTTTGTTCAATGTCTAAAAGTAGCAATTTCACACATTTTGTCCACTTTTACAATTGCTTATGACAGAAGGCCTACTGTGATACGAGTTGTTTCATCACGCCTGGAAGCAGGATTTAATCCTGACAAACGAATCTACTTACATATATTATGTTTGTAGAGACTTAACATTAAACCAAATGGAATAAACTTCACATCAAGCAAAATCACTTGAAATTCTCTTCTCACTGCCCCATTCCTCACCTTATACTGCTCAGGATTTGATGATTATCTTAAAAGCAAAGTCATTTAAATGCTTAGACATTTGCATGTACATTTTTATTTTGTTTCTTTTGTTCAGCTCAGCAGTTGTCAAAATTTCCTGTGAATAATCATTACTATACAAAACAATGAGCCCCTACTTAATGGACTGCTTAAAGGTTATTCTAGGATAGTTTTGGCTGTATACTAATTTACCTAATGCTTCGGAGTTCAATTTTAGCCTCAATGTAGAAAGGTGAATCTATATTTCTTTTGTGGATGTTAGGGCTATTTTATTGCATTCTGATTTACCTGTTAAAACTTTCAAATACAACTCAGTCTTGTAGAAAGGAGATGGGGTGACCCAGAAGGGGAACAAAACTACAAATAGAAAGCTAGAACTAAAATAGAGGCCTTAGAATGAAAGGAAAATATAATCTATGTCCTAATTTCTCTTACAGTCTATATTGCAAAAGAGATAGGGGGTATTAAGCAGTCTTCTACATATGGAGGAAGAAAAGAATAACATTTTATCTTGGACATGCCAATCTGAATATATTTGTATCCTTAGTTTTTCTATTGCTGTTCCTCAATAATTTTTTCTTTTTTTACTATTTGAATCTCCAGTCAGATTTTAATTTTAGACTTACAGAAAAAAATACAAATACAGTACAAATAATTCTCCTCTACTTTAATTTAAATTCCAAAATTAGTATTTTATCAGATTTGCTTTGTCTGTGTGTCTGTGTATGTGTGTGTGTATGAGTGATTTTTCTGACTTGAGAATAAGTTGCCAACATAAAGGGCCTTTACCCCTAAATACTTGAGTGTCAATTTTTAAAAACAAGCACATTTTGGAGCCAACTTTGAAGTTTTGGGATTTTTGTATGTTGAAAAAGGATGATATTTTTATTTAGTTAAATGTAGCCATATGATAAATGCCAACTCTGGGCACAGTGATGCTTAAACAAAAGATGAAAGACTTGGAGTGATAAAGGCCATTCAACTTGTTTTCTGACTTCATGCTAGACAAGACACTTCTGAAGTACCACATGCCTAATCTGATGCTACAATTGTCTGGATGGAATCTTTATTCCCTGTGTCTGAATTTGAGTGTGTGTGAGATGGCACTGCATAACACAGTGATTTAAAGTGTGGGCTTAGAAGTTAAAATGGCTTTGGGAACTTGGACAAATAATGTGACATCTCCATGCTATCAGTTCTTTCATCTCTAAAATGATGAGAAGATCAGTTCCTGCTTCAAAAGATTAAATGAATTAGTCAATATAAATCACTTAGCCTAGACAGGGCAAGTATGCAGAAATATGAGCTATCACTGTTCTGGACATGAGTTTATATATGGGAGTTTGTATGTGTGCGACTACAGTCCTCTCTGGCTGTTGGCAGTGCCATGTCATTAGGAGATATCCTTGCCTTTCAGCTATATGTCATTGCCCACGTCTGACGGTTTTGTGTCTATACCTAGATGCATTCTCCCAAATATGTTCATCTGAAAATTTAACATCCGTTAGCGGAGAAGCACTGTATTTTAAAATGCTCTGTTTTGGATACAGTAGAAGCATGTGGTTGGAAATATGCCAAATCCTCTGTCATAGGCCCATAATCAACAGCTGGCATTCTTGCCTAAATATTTGTGGTGATGTTAATGTGAAGTCTTTCAGTGTTTAATAAACAAATAAAAGATATGAATAAATTTGACTTACGGAAGTGTATTTTTCTAAGTAATAAAAACCCTGATTTCAATATTATTTTCTGAAATACACACTAATCCTTGAGTTGACACATTGTGCGCTAAAGTTTATAGAGTGTAGCTTTATTTCATTCTTCTCTGCTGGAAAGAACATTTGGATATGATTATTCTTATGCCTTTGGGGAAAATATTTGTCTTCAAATCGTCTAAGATTAGAATTTTTACATCGAGTGATTGTAATCTCAGCTAGTTTTTTTTGCTTATTAGTTCTGAGAAAAAGGTAACTCTATTTTTAATGGGTTTAGAATAACCATTTTGATATACACAATCTTTTTTACTGTTTTTAAAATAATTTCATACTTTTTATAATTCCAGAAACTCGACTGCCGTGAAATATTGGGCTCTAAAGGAGAAACAACAAAGCATATAAAGAGATTGTGGTACATTTTCTCATTTATATTAATTTAAAAGGAAATTGTTCCATATGGTTCTGAAACATTAACAATGCAATTAAATCACCAGATACAGAAAAAAAGTGTTTTGCTACTATACTCATTCAGGTTGAATAAAGTAGAAGGCAAATTTGCTAAAGAAAATTTCTCTTTTCCAAATGTTTATAGCACCTGGGATAATTATAGAATTCACTATTTTTTCTACATCCCAAACATGAGTTACATTAATGAGAACATTTGGTGGAGTTTCATAGTCTGAATTATTATGCAGCAAAGTTCAAGTTATAAAGAATTTTTATTAATAAATAATTAAGCATAATTAGCAGGGTGATAGATGTTCTTCAACATATGTTATTTTGAGAGAGCAAATAAATAGGTAAAAACATGCTAATATTTTATTTTGCTTCTACCTATAATTCAGGACAGGTAAGTGCAGCGAACCAAAACCCAAATTCCTGGCTATAAATTTGATATTTAAAAATAAAATACTGATTTGTAAATTTCATTATTTTAATAACAATAACTCTTCCCAAAATACACATATATGTATGTGTTTTGGAAAAAATTACTACAAGTAGGATTACATTCTAGTCTTATTGAATATAATTATTATATTCATGTTTTCTAGCCAGAAATAGAAACAAACGCACGACATATGATCTTATAAGCCAAGCAAAATATTTACCATTGAAAAGTATGCAAACCATAAATGTAATTGCTCTGTGATGACTGTACATTGTGGGGAAATTCCTGTTTGTTAGTAAAATAGATAATATTCCATGAATAGGTAGACTTCAGAGCATACAGACTTTCTTTCAACATTGACACACCTAATTAGTGTGGGTCACTATTTCAACCTGTAGAATCGGTTTGATAATGTGAGTGGCCTCTGCATTTTACTACTTTCGAAAAGGGGGCCAAAAACCTGAGCTTCTTACATCTTTATAGTTAAAACAGGTCAACTTTTTACACATGTGATGGTAAAGAGAAAGCAAGCTAAAATAACTGGGACTTAATTTATCTACTTAATTTTAGAAATAAAAGGTCTTATAAAATGCATTTGTTATTTGGGACGCTTTTCCCCCAGGAAATTGTCTGAAGAACATATATTGCAATACCTAGCAATTGGTTGGTATTTTGCATTTTTCAGACTTTCAAAAAGTATAACTACATTTAATTCTTATGGCAGCTTTTGGAGGGAATGAGCATATATATTGTTAGCCCGGTTTTATAGATGAGTAAACTGAGGCACCAACACGTTAAGCATCTTGCTCTTGATAACCCTGAGATGTATAGAGCAAGGGCCACAACTGGGTGTCCAGGGCTGATTCTTCTATTAACCATGTTTCCAATATGTTAGACATACGCAAAGGCTACCACACTTTGTGCATATAAGAATAATAAGTCCATCCTAATTTAATATTATGTCTTTTCAATGACAATAAAGTTTAAGTTTGTGTGATAAAGGAAAAAGCACATACATAGGTAGAATTTTTTTTTTCCTGCTGGATTTAGGGTTCTAGTTTGGCCATTAGCATTTTGCCATCAGTAATTTTACTTAAATTGTATCTATACAATAAAAAAAACAAAAGGATGTTTGTTTCTGTATAAATTAATGAAATTGTTATTTTGAAAATAAAACAAAAAATATTTATTATATATCTTCCAATTTGTTACATTTTGATATAAAAGATGTATTGCAACTATGCTATTATATCATAAAATGTTTTTTTTAAACCTGTCTTGAAAATTGCTTTCCTGGTTAGTCTTTCAGCCACTCCTCAATATCAGAACCAATCCACATGATCAAAACCTAAAAACTGAAAATACATAATCCATATTGTTCACTCTATTTGTTTTCAGTTGGTTTTTAACTTCCAAAATTCAGAATGACATTCAAAAGTAAATAATTTCCTGACACTGAAGAAACATAAAAGACATTATAATCTAATGATACAGTACAAAGAAAAAAATTGATAACATAACATTTCGGTCAGTGGGGGCATTTCTAGGATAAAAATGCCACTTTCCATGTGACTATCTAAAAGAGATATATAAACTGGAATATTTAAATCTCCTATCATAAATTATTCAGAGCAATTTCATTTTGCCTAAAGTTACACCTTACATAATAGTCTCTTACAAAAACATCCTTCTTACTTCACATTCTAAACATGTTAAAATATACAATGATTTCAGAAAATCATCCTCTT
Source organism: Cebus imitator (assembly GCF_001604975.1). NCBI lineage: Eukaryota > Metazoa > Chordata > Mammalia > Primates > Cebidae > Cebus > Cebus imitator. The sequence continues at coordinate 7,851,500 of NW_016107380.1, forward strand.
TTTTTCTTCTTCTTTTACTATTTGATTATGTCTTCTGACACTTATATCCAATCTCATGTAGACATTGGAAAAAAATCAATGTAACTGGTACGTGCTCATTTTCGTTCATCTTCTACCTAGTGACAATAATAATAATAATGATATTAATCACTGTACCACTGACTACAAGGTGTAAGGTGTATTCTATATATTTTTCATATTTAATCCTTCTACACTTTGGAAACTATGTTGGTAGATAAGAAGACAGAGAACTAGAAAAATTAAATATACTTCTGAAGATGAAACAATTGTTTAGTGCCAGAGCACGGATCTGAGTCTAGGTGACCTAACTCATGAGCCACTTTGATAACCACCCTGTTATTTACCATTTCTCAGCTCAGAGATACAGGTCTCTGGATAGCCTCCCTCACCTGTTCCTGCCCTCACAGGCTGGCTATCATTCTACTCTGTTCCCATAGCACCTGATATTCCTTTTATTAACACACTAAACTCCCTGCATTTTAAATTAATTGAGTTAGAATCAAGGAATATACAAATGTAAAAAGCCCATCTCTCCCTCATCCTTTGAACATTTTCAGTTAAAAGTGTATTTCTAGGATTTTCCTCACGTATAGCATAAGTAAATCAGTGTTTCCAGTGTTGAAAATTATTCCAGAGACATATGCTCCTTCAAAATTCTTATTTCAGAATTCATGAAAAACATTTCAGAATTATAAATGTTTAAAGAGTGCACTAGAGGAAAAAGCTTAATGTGTGGAGGAGAAAAGTTTCATTCTGGTAACTATTTCCTAAACCATCTATAGATTCTGTAACATTCTGACATTTGCTGAATGTGTGTCTTTCTTTCTTTTTCTTTCTTTCTTTCTTTCTTTCTTTCTTTC
>NW_016107380.1:7852525-7868031 GCF_001604975.1 Cebus imitator
TTCTTTCTTTCTTTCTTTCTTTCTTTCTTTCTTCTTTCTTTCTGTCTTTCTTTTCTCTTTCTTCTTTCTTTTCTTTCTCTTTCTTTTTCTTTCTCTCTCTCTTTCTTTTTCTTTCTCTCTGTCTTTCTTTTTTTCTTTCCCTTTCCTTCTTTCTTTCCCTTCCTTCCTTCCTTCCATTCTTCCTTCCTTCCTTCCTTCCTTCCTTCCTTCCTTCCTTCCTTCCTCTCTCTCTTTCTTTCTCTTCCTTTCTTTCTCTTTCCTTCCTTCCTTCTTTCCATCTTTTTTTCTTTCTTTCCTTCTTTCTTTCTCTCTTTCTTTCTTTACAGAGTGTCACTCTGTTGCCCAAGCTGGAGTCCTGCCTCAGCCTCCCAAGTGACTGGGATTACAGGCACGCACCACCATGCCTGGCTAATTTTTGTATTTTTAGTAGAGATGAAGTTTCACCATGTTGGCCAGGCTGGTCTCAAGCTCCTGACCTCAAGTGATTTGCCCGCCTTGGCCTCCCAAAGTGCTGGGATTGCAGGCATGAGCCACTGTGCCCGGTCAGTTTATTTCTTAAGTAAGCAAGGAAAATGTTATTTAGCTTGAGCATTATGATGGTTAATTTTACATGTCAACTCACAGTACTTTGGTATTTGGTCAAACAAGAGTTTAAACGTTGCTGTGAAGATATTTCTTAAATAAAGTTAACATTTAAGTTAATAGAGCGCAGTAAAGCAGATTATCGGCCCTGATGTATGTGGGCCGCATCTAACGAGTTAAAGACCTTAAAAGAAAAAGACTGCAGTCCCCTAATGAAGTGGGGATTCTGACTTCAGACTGCATTCAGAATGGAGCTGCAGCATTAACACTTCCCTGGGTCTTCAGCCTATGACCTGTCCTGCAGATTTTGGTGCAGCCCCTACAATTGTATGAGCCATTCCTTCATTTCTTAAAATCTCTCTGGGTGGTTGTGTGTGTTTGTGTGTGTATGTGTGTAGATAACATGTAAATAACATATACATACTATATACATATGTAAATAACATAAATATATACACATACAAAGGTATTATTTGGTTTTGGATTAAAAAGCATTATAAAATCCACCAGTTGTTTATATTTTAAAGGGAATTGTGTTTTGCTGTGGAAGAAAAATTGACTCAACTATATAAGGTCTACTCCAAATTAATTTGTGTTCAAAGAAGCTATTTTTTGTAGCTCATTTTATTTTTATCATAAGACTTTTTCTAGATGAGCACAAGAATCAGGGTGCATCTCAGTGTGCTGGAGGACTAGGACACTGAAGTGTAGATGGCAGCCACTGGAGGAGAGCATACGAGGCGCTTTCACGAAACAAACCTCACAATTCTTGCAGCTAAGGGGAAAGATCACTGTGGTCAAGAGTGGTATGTCATGAGTCTACTTTTTTTGTTTTAATCATAGCTACAAGGTTGACAAATGCCCCACTGTTGATTGCTTTGGAGACATTGTTCCTCCAAAGTTAAGATACTTGTTTTATGGATCAAAATGAATGACAGCCTCATTCCTAACAGTTAATAAGCAGAATGTGCTAAACAATTACACATACCAACTATAAAAGAACAGGCTGTAGAATACTGGCATCTTTTAAAAAATGATTTAATAATAAATAAGAAAAGAAATAAACTAAAGAATCTCAAGAAAGTTTGACTTGGGATTCTAAAAATAAGAATTTCTTGAAATTTGGAAGTTCAAGTTTTTATTTTTTACTAAAACCAAAAATAATTTTGACAGATTTTTTAAAAACCAGTTTGTACTATTGTAGAAATAACCGAGATTATATGATAGGCACTTCTGAATTTTCCAAATTCCACTAACTTTAAGAAATGATTTTGTCTCATACATTTACATTAAACATTTACTACTGAGAAGTCAAAACACTTTTGTTTATCTCTAATGGGAATAAAAAAGTCACATACATAACAGACAAAAATCCTGGCAGTCATAGTGCTTACATTGTTTCCTGTTGGCAAAAGTAATTTTCTGGGAAATGTGTCTACACTGAATAGGAGATTAATGCGAAAAACCTTAGTTTCATGATTGCCATTTTCTCTGACTGGCAGGTCCCCTAGAAGACCCAGTAAGCAAATATTCAGGGGTTAAGAAATAAAACAAACTCCATCCTGCTTATATAAACATGCAGATTGATTTCTAAACATGTAACAGAAGAGGCTGAATTTCAGAAATGTCACACCACAACAGAAATTTAAGCATTAACAATTGATAAATGGTATTGAAGAAATACTTGCTCTTCCTGTACAGTACTTACAAAACAGAGTCTGTGAATGTGATCCGTCATTCAGAAATACCAGAAAGTAAAAGGTCTGATCTAAGTCCCACTTCCAGATGTAGAGTGAGGTTAAATCTTGTCTCAATAAAAGAGATCATGAACACGGGGCTTGTCTGCCACAATCTCAACTGGACTTAGAAACGGAAAAGTGAACGATTGAGGTCTTTCCAACTCACTCTGTCATTTGGCTGAATATTTGGGGATGTTTTTAAGGGCTTTTTCCAGGAGACTGCCTCTACAATAAAAACATTTATTCAAAACATTGAATGAAATGAAAATTGAAGATAAATCTAGTTGGCTTAGAAACAGGTTACGATAAAGGACAAAAATGAAAGAGAGCACTTTTCTGATGTTTATTATCTGGCCTGATTTGGGGGCTTTAATCTCTGATATTTATATTCATAAATGTTCTTTCCTCCCTCTTCTGCTTCCTCATCTTAAACTATTGTAATCTCACAATAAGAACTGAAAAGTCGGAGAGGAGTGGAGGGGCGATGTCATCCACTTTAAAACAGGGCCACCCAAGTACCTTAAGAAAGGTGAGAATTGGCCTCATCAGCAAGTTGTTCACAGAGAGCCACATAAATTTTCTTTGCAACTTATGGCAATATTTAAGAACTCACTAAACTGGGAAAGTGAACCTTGTAGTTAGCCTGAATTTCCAATTCTATTTATGGAGACAGAAAACAGCTAGTTCTCATGCTTCACATAAAAACTAAATTGCTCTTCTAGCTTCAAGCTGTATAGTCTTGCTTTCTTCAAACTTTATTATGGAATATTTCAGAAATGCCAAAATGTAAAATAGTACTGTATTAAACACCCCTAACATGTGATATAAAATATTAATCATTATAAATATAATAAAATATTTCTGTGTTTTTCTCTCTCTGGATATTCTGCTCCTCTTTTCCTCTCCAGTATAAGCACCATTCTGATTTTATGTTTATCGTTTACATGCATGTTTTATTCTTATATTGGTATGTACTCAATAATAAGATTTAAGATACTGTCATTTTTTTTTCTCTCAACATAATGTTTTGGAGATATTTGTCATTGAGCCAAATTGTTCTCCAAAGTGGTAGAACCAATTCATACAATCATATCATTCTTTATGTATTTAAAAAAAAAATTCCCAGTTGCCTAATACCATTTGTATTAAATAGGAAATGATAGGGAATAAGAACTGAAAAACAATAACTCCTTTGATCTTTTTTTACTTGATTTAACTTATTTTGGGATGGGATGGTAGAGAGGTGACTAGGGAGTGGTAGCCATTCCTAGGGAATACTCAGTTTCCTGTTGATTTAGTGCTTATATTCTTTATAATTTTGTCTGAATATTGAAATAATACAAAATCAAACAATGACCAAGAATCTTATAACTGAAAGTGATTATGAAATTTCATCTGGTTCATTATTCTGTATTCAGATTACATATCTTAGAATAACAGAATAATGGTATTTGGGTCTATTGTACCTGGCTACTTGAATCCTCACATTCAAGGGATGTGAAGAAAAAGACCAAAAAAGCTAAAGGCTGGTCCTTCAGTGCTGCATCTGGGAGAAGCACTTGAACCACTCAAGAAGACACAGGATAAATCTGTATTTCTGATTACTCCAGCATTAAGCAATCAGCACTATATATAGTTTCCAATTTACATCTTACTGAATTCCCTTATACCATGGTTCTTAAACTGGTTCATTCTTTCTTGACAGGTTACTATTTGAATCAGTCTAAATTCAAGATAGTCAAATATGTTTTCTCAGTTTTGAACACACTGTTAATGATGTGTTCATTGAATAGTTCATAAAATCTGTCTTTATATTTTCATGTTGTTCACATGCAACAAAATCACTACCACCTCATGTCCTTTAAACAGGATTTTTGACCGGATATTTCATATGATGATTTGGAATTTTCATAAGAAAGTATTACCCTATCCTTGGAAACTTTTATTCCTAGTATAGAAACAGAGTAAAATTAAAGTAGCTTTGGGTAAACTTGTACATTTGGAAGCATTTAGCTATTTAAAAAAATCTCAAACATGGAGGCTGATGTATCTTTGATTTTTGGCCTTTTTGGCTTTGCAGCCTCTGTGATAAATGGCCCTACTCCATCACTAGCCATGCAAAGCATTATGTTCTAATGTTTGTTTTGTATTTGGGTTGCTTCTGAGCTACTCACCAAAACCTTGACATTGTGGTTTTAATATAATTTTCATAGAAACATTAAGAACAGATGTATGAACCAATCAAAAGGCAGAAAATATGTAAATATGGTAATTTAAATCAGCATAAATAAAAGAGTAGCCTGCATTTTTTTCTGATTACTGCAAAGAAACATAAAATTATTATTTATTCATTGGTATAGAAATATGTTCTGAAATAAAACAAAAGTAACATGCCTATATTTTTTAGTCTTACATAATTCAGTGGCATTAATTTCCATCAGTGGAAATTATTATAGTTAAACTATGTGGTAACTTTTTCCTAAACTGTAATCAATATCAATTTATTTTACATCTAAGTCAATATAAAAAGTGGTTCCAATGTCATGAATTACATTTCAAATGTTAAAACATATATCTATATGTATATATATACACACACACACACACACACATACATAGATAGGCCTGAATATAATTTGTCTAGATAATACGATGAATTATTTGCATACATTTGCATCAAATAGGCAGTTAGAAAACAGTTTTGGATGCTCTATAAGGAGGCATTAGTTTTGATATTACTTTTCTTTTACTCCACATCACAAATTCAAAGAATCTTAGAAGAGTCCAAGATTTAGCTTGACTACCTATTTTAGAGATTTGACAGTAAGACAGTTGCACAGTTAGTTGAGAACAGAAAAATAAGATTTTAGTTTACAAATGTCTGGTCCTTTGGTACCTCTTACATGGTACCTGTGAAGGGGAACAAAATAAAATTCTAATGATTGAGCTTACTCTTTGATCACAATTCTAATAAGATCTTTGGTCACAGATTTAATCACTTATTGTCGATTACTATTTGGCAATGGTGAGTTTTCCATTTTTCTTTTCTTTTCCCTTCCTTTCCTTTCCCCTTTCCTTTCCCTTCCGTTCCTTTCTCATTTCCTTTTTCCTTTCTTTTCCCCTTTCCTTTCCTTTCCCTTTCTCTTTCCCCTTTCCCCTTTTCCCTCTCCTTTCTGACAGAGCCTCACTCTATGGCCCAGGCTGGAGTGCAGTGGCAAAATCTTGGCTCAACCTCCACTGAGTTCAGGTGATTCTTGTGCCTCAGCCTCCCAAGTAGCTAGTACTACAGGCATGCATCACCACAGCCAGCTAATTTTTGTATTTTTAGTAGAGACAAGGTTTCACCATGTTGGCTAGGCTGGTCTTGAAATCCTGACTTCAAGTGATCTGCCTATCTCGGCCTCCCTCCCAAAGTGCTGAGATTACAGGTATGAGCCACTACGCCTGGCCCATTTTTCTTTTGCTATATGAAACATGTTGTTTTATAGCCTTCTAGCTTGCATTCAGTTCAGTGATCATTCTTATTTTGGTTCCCCTGTATATAATGTCTTTTTTCTCTTTCTGTTATTAAGATATTACTATTTTCAAAAAATATTAAAATGTGCCTTGATGTATCACATCCAGAGAATTTTTCAGTTGAATTTTTTTATTTCTTTTTAACTTAAATTATTTTAAGTTCAGGAGTATATAGGTAGATCTCTTATATAGCTAAACCTGTGTCATGGGGGTTTGTTGTACAGATTTTTTAGTCACCCAGGTATTAAGCCTAGTACTCATTAGTTATTTTTCCTGACCCTTTCCCTCCTTCTACCCTCCTGTAGGCCCCATGTTTGTCATTCCCTACTATATGTTCATCTGTCTTCATTATTCGGCTCCTACTTATAAGTGAGAACATGAGCTGTTGGTTTTCTATTCCTTAGTTTGCTATGAATAGTGGCCTCCAGCTTTATGCATGTTTCTGCAAAGGATATATCTCATTCTTTTTTTATGGCCACATAGTATTCTATGGTATAAGTGTACCATATTTTCTTTATCCAGTCTATCATTAATGGGCATTTAGGTTGATTCCTTGTCTTTGCTATTGTGAACAGTGCTGCAGTGAACATACGCCTGTATGTGTCTTTTTGACAGAACAATTTACATACCTTTGGGTATATACCCAGTAATGGGATTACTGGAACAAATGGTAGTTCTGCTTTTAGGTCTTTGAGGAATTATCACACTGTTTTCTGAAATGGTTGATCCAATTTACACTCCCACCAACAGTGTATAAGCACTCCTTTTTCTCTGCAACCTTGCCAACACCTGTCGTTTTTTGACTTTTTAATCATAGCCATTCTAACTGGTGTAAGATGGTATCTCATTGTGGTTTTGATTTGTATTTCTCTAATGATAAGTGATGTTGAGCTTGTCTCCATCGGCTACACATATGTCTTCTTTTGAAAAGTGTCTTTTCATGTCCTTTGTTCACTTTTTAAGGGCTTTTTCTCTTGTAATTTAGGTTCCTTATAAATGCTAGATATTAGATTTTTGTCAGATGTATAGTTTGCAAAAGTTTTCTCCCATTCTGTAGGTTGTCTGTTCACTCTGTTGATAGTTTCTTTTGCTGTGCAGAAGCTCTTCAATTAGGTCCCATTTGTTAATTTTTGCTTTTCTTGCAATTGTTTTTGGTGTCTTAGTCATTAAATCTTAGCCCATTCCTATGTCCAAATCATATTGCCTAGGTTGTCTTCCACATTTTTTTTTTAGTTTTGGGTTTTACATTTAAGTCTTTGATCCATTTTGAGTTGATTTTTGTATATGGTATAAGGAAAGGATCCAGTTTTAGAGTTCTGCATATAGCTACAGTAGTCAGTTATCCCAGAACAAATTATTGAATAGATAATTTTTTTCCCCATTGCTTGCTTTTGTCAGCTTTGTCAAAGATCAGATGGTTTTAGGCATATTACCTTATTTCTGGGCTCTCTATTCTGTTCCATTGGTTTATCTGTTTTTGTACCAGTACCATGCTGTTTTGGTTACTGTAGCCCTGCAGCATAGTTTGAAGTCTGGTAACATGATGCCCCAGATTTTTTTTTTTTTAATTAGGATTGCCTTGGCTATTTTGGCTCTGTTTCAGTTCCATATGAATTTCAAAATAGTTTTTATTAGTTCTGTGAAGAATGTCATTGGTAGTTTGATGGGAATATCATAGAATCTATAAATTGTTTTGGGCAGTATGGCCATTTTAATGATATTAATTCTTTCTATACATGAGCATGAAATGTTTTTCCATTTGTTTGTGTCATCTCTGATTTGTTTGAGCAGTGTTTTCTAGTTCTCATTGTAGAGATCTTTTACCTCCTTGGCTAGCTATAGACCTAGGTGTTGTTTTTCTTTTTGTGGCAATGGTGAATGGGATTGCATTCCTGATTTGGCCCTCTGCATGATGGTGGTTGGTATATAGGCATACTTGTGATTTTTATATGTTGATTTTGTATCCTGAGACTTTATTGATTGTTTATCAGCTTAACGGACTTTTGGACCAAGACTATGGGATTTTCTAGATATAGAATTATGTCATCTGTGAACAGGGATATTTTTATTTCTTGTCTTCCTATTTGGATGCCCTTTGTTTCTTTCTCTTGCCTGATTACTCTGTCCAGGACTTCCAATTCTATGTTGAATAGGAATAGTGACAGAGACCATCCTTGTCTAGTGCTGGTTTTCAAGGGGAAAGATTTCAGCTATTGCCCATTCAGTATGATGTTGGCTGTGGGTTTGTCATAGATGGCTCTTATTAAGAGCTTTTAACATGAAGCAGTGTTGAATTTTATTGAAAGCCTTTTCTGCATCTATTGAGATGATCATATGGTTTTTGTTTTTAGTTCTGTTTATGTAATGAATCCCATTTATTGATTCACATAAGTTGACTAAACTTTATCCCAGAGATAAAGTCTACTTGATTTTAGTCGATATTGTTTTTGATGTGCAGCTGGATTCAGTTCACAAGTATTTTCTTGAGGATTTTTGCATCAGTGTTCATCAAGGATATCAGCCTGAAGTTTTCTCTTTTTGTTGTGTCTCTGCAAGGTTTTGGTATCAGGATGATCTTAGCCTCACGGAATGAGTTAGGGAGGAGTCCTCTCTCCTCAATAGTTTCAGTGGAAGTAGTACCAGCTTTTCTTTGTACATCTGCTAGAATTCAGCTGTGAATCTATCTGGTCCTGGGATTTTTGGATTGGTATGCTACTTACTACTGATTAAATTTCTGAGCTCATTATTGGTCTGTTCAGGGATTCAGTTTCTTCTTGGTTCAGGCTTGGGAGGGTGTATGTATCCAGGAATTTCTTCTGTATTTTCTGGTTTGTGTGCATAGAGGTGTTCATAATATTCTCTGATGGTTATTTGTTTTTCTGTAGGGTCAGTGGTAATATTCTCTTTGTTGTTTCTGATTGTGTTTATTTGGATCCTCTCTCTTTTCTTTTTTATTAGTCTAACTAGTGATCTATCTATTTTATTAATATTTTCAAAAAAACATACTGGATTTGTTAATCTGTTGGGTGGCTTTTCATGTTTCAATTTCTGATTTTGGTTATTTCTTGTCTTCTGCTATATTTGAGATTGGTTTTACTCTTGGTTCTCTATTTTTTTTTTTTTTCATTGTTATATTAGGTTGTTGAGATCTTCCTAGCTTTTTGATGTGAGCTTCTAGTGCTATAAATTTCCCTCTTAATACTTCCTTAACTGTGCCCAGAGATTTTGATGTGTTGTATCTTTGTTCTCATTAGTTCCAAAGAGCTTTTTGATTTCTATCTTAATTTTGTTATTTACTCAGAAGTCATTCAGGAGGAGGTTATTCAGTTTCCATGTAATTGTATGCTTTTGGGAAAATTTCTTAGTCTTGATTTCTAATTTGATAGTCTGAGACAGTAGTTGTTATGATTTCAGTTCTTTTGCATTTGCCGAGGAGTGTTTTATGTCTCATTATGTGGTTAATTTTGGAGTATGTGCCATGTGGTGATAAGAAGAATGCATATTCTGTTGTTTTTGAGTGGAGAGTTTTGTGAATTTCTCTCAGGACCTTTTGATCCAGTGCTGAGTTTAGGTCCTGAATATCTTTGTTAATTTTCTTTCTCAATGAATCTGTCTAATACTGTAAATGTGGTGCTGAAGTCTTCCACTAATATTGTGTGGTCATCTAAATCTCTTTGTAGTGTCTAAGAACTTGCTTTATGAATCTGGATGCTTCTCTGTTAGGGGAATATATATAGGATAATTAAGTCTTCTTGTTTAATTGAACCCTTTGCCATTATGTAATATCTTTCTTTGTCTTTTTTAAAATCTTTGTTGGTTTAAAGTCTGTTTTGTCTGAAATTAGAATTACAACCTCTGCTTTTTACTATTTACCGTTTACTTGACAGATTTTTTTCCACCCCTTTATTTTGAGTCTATGGGTGTCACTGCATGTGAGATGGGTCTCTTGAAGACAGCATATTATTGGATCTTGCATTTTTATCCAGCTTGCCACTCTGTGCCTTTTAATTGGGGTATATAGCCCATTTACATTCACAGTTAGTATTGATGCGTGTGGATTTGTTCTTGTCATCATGATATTTGCTGGTTCTTACGCAGACTTGTTTGTATGTTTGCTTTACAGTGTCATTGGTCTGTGGACTTAAGTGTGTTTTTGTAGTGTCTGGTTAGTCTTTCATATTTAATACTTCCTTCAGGAGCTCTCATAAAGCAGATCTGTTATTAATGAATTCCCTCAGTATTTGCTTGTCTGAAAAGGGATCTTATTTCTCTTTCACTTATGAAACTTAGTTTGGCTGAATAGGAAATTCTTGGTTGGAATTTCATTTTTCAAATGTTGAATATTGGCCTCCAATCTCTTTTGGCTTGTTGGATCTCTGCTAAAAGATCCACTGTTTGTCTGATGGGATTCCCCTTTGTGGCTGACTTGACCTTTCTCTCACACTGCCTTTAACATTTTCTCTTTCATTTTGACCTTGGAGAATTTGATAATTATGTGTCTTGGGGACGATTTTCTTGTGAAGTAATTTACTGGGTTCTCTGCATTTCCTGAATTTGAATGTTGGCCTTTTTAGCTAGGTTGGGGAAGTTCTCATGAATGAAATCTTGAAATGTGTTTTCTAATTTGGTTCTCTTCTCCCAATCCCTTTCAGGGACACCAGTGAGTCATAGATTTGGCCTTTACATAGTGCCATATTCCTTGGAAGTTTTTTTTACATATCTTTCCTTTTTTTTTTCTCTATTCTTGCCTGATTGTCTTATTTTAGAAAGCCAGTCTTCAAGCTCTGATATTCTTCCATCACCTTGGTCTATTCTGCTATTAATAGTTGTGATTGCATTGTAAAATTCTTGTAGTGTGTTTTTCAACTCTATCAGGTTGTTTAAGTTCTTTTCAATACCGACTATTTTGTTTTTCAGCTTCTGTATTGTTTCATTGTGATTTCAGCTTCCTTGGATTTGGTTTCAATGTACTCCTGCATCTTAATGATCTTTATTCCTATCCATATTCTTAGATCTATTTTCTGTCACCTCAGCACAGTCCAGAACCCTTGCTGGAGAGGTAGTGCTGTTGTTTGGAGGAGAAAAGGCTCTCTGGCTTTTTGAGTTGTTAGGGTTCTTGTGCTGGTTCTTTCTCATCTTTCTGGACTGGTGTTCCTTCAATCTTTGAAGTTGCTGTCCTTTAGAGGTTTTTTTTCTTTCATCCTATTTGATGGCATTGAGGGTTTGATTGTGGTATAAGGTGGGTCCAGTCTACTGAATTCATTTTTGTAAGATTTTAGGGGAAGAGCAGTCATTTCCCAATTCCTGGACTGTGTGCTCTAACTCTGGAGGATTTGTAACAGACCCCAACTTTGTTCTCTCACTCCTTGAGGTTAGGAACCCATTGTATGGGGCTAGGGGTGCCTAAGTACTCCTCTTGGACCAATGTTTATTGCACTCTGATAGGTGTTGCCAGGCAAAGCATTTCATATGGTGATGGCAGTGGGATCCATTCTCATTTGTAAGTGCCAGCAGCAGTGACAGTGTGGTGGAGTGCACACCCATTGGCTGTTGCAGGATGCTAATGGATGTTGGGGTGCCTGTCTCCATGCAGGTGTTCACAGCAGCAGCAGAGACAGTATGGCTGGTGGGGGCAGGTGGTCTCCTGTTGGTAACTGTATGTATGTTTGCACTGTTGGTGGTGTTAGCACAGAGGAGGGGCACTGGCCGGTGCAAGTCCTTGTGCACCCTCTGTGGCCACTCAGGTCAGGGAAGGGTCTATTGCTCTATGTGCCTATTTTCACTCTCAATGTTGGTGCAGGGGTGGGACTGGTGGGCTCTGTGCCTGCCAAAATTCCTATTTCAATGGCAGTATGGTGGGTGAGGGAAGGCAGAATGCATTCCTGCTGGCAGCAGAGGCAGGGCAGGTACCTGGTACACATACACATGCACCCTGGTAGGACAGGGAAGGCAAAGCGTCCTCCCCACACACAAGCCGGCAAAGCAATGTGGGGGTAGCCATGGACCCTGGGGAAGCTGCAGTGGGGAAGGGGAGTGGGTGGGCTGGTATATGGTAGTGAGGGCTGCCCTGCTGGAGCTGTCCACTGTTCAGGCATGATCTGCCAGTGCAGAAGCTATGATGCAAGACCCAGGGCACTGGAGGCTGCAACACAAACAGGTGCAGCCAGGCTGGGAATCCAGAAGAGACCAGTGGACCGAGGAGTGCTCAGGTCAACCAATCCCATCTGATGGGTAAGACAACACTGCAGAGTTTGGTTCCAACAGCTCCCCTAGGGCTAAAGTCTCCTAGGAGAGCAACTTGAGCCTGGGGGGGGGATGGGCATCCCTGGCCCTGCTTTACTACAGATGCTCCTACAGCAAGCCCTCTAGGCTCTGCATCAGCTGGCCTGCTGCCCTTACCGCTTCTTTAAGCAGCTCTCCCTCCAACTTAAGTGCCCCTTGTGATTGAGGGGTTTCCTCCTGCTGGGATTCCAGAGGCTCATGGCTAGAGCAAGTTGTCCCTGCCAATTCAACTCACCCATTCCCCCGGAGTAATTGGGGGCCAGGAATGAGTCCTGGTGTGCGGAAGCCCCTTACAGGGTTCCCAGCCTCTTCCCCCTTCAGTCCAGTTTCTATGTTTTCTCTCCATTCACGGACAGTGCCTTCCCTCTGAAGATCTTTTAGGAGTGCATCAGTCATCCCAGTCCCTCAGTTGCAGAGGTTCTACCTGGCTGCATCTAGTTAGCCATCTTGTCCAAATCCAACATTTTTTACTCTAGAAATTTCATGATTCTGTTTCATATCTTTCATTTCTTTCAAAGCCAAATGACATTTTTCCATATTAATTTTTCCCAGTTGGCAAAAATGCCTGTCATTTCATAAAAGAATCTTTAAAAACATGCTTACGGTTGCATTATTGTTTATGCATTTGCTTTGCAAATTGGAATTTCTACCTATCAGAGACAGAAAATCTGCCTGTGGTTCCTGCATCCTACTCTTATTATTCATTTGAATGGACAATTTAACATGAGTCTTGGTATGCAAAGTAAGTCCACAAAAATCCCACCCTGGTGTACTGATTCACTAAAATAATATGCATGAAAATGTTTTGTGCAATAACTTGATAAATGCAGACAATTTATTTTTCATTAGCTGTTTGATAAAATATTTATAAGAAATAACTTTCTATAGAATTTTTTTTACTTATAGTATTCAGAGCCTGGTTGCTAGCTATCTAACCATTAAGGAACTGTCTAAATATTAATATTCACATTTCATGCATTGTCTTGGGGAAAAACACATAAAAGAAATGAAATAATATTTCCCAACTATAACATTTCTTCCATTGACACTCTTTAAATCTGTCTCTTGAGTCTTTTTGCAGTTTGAAAAACTTGAAGCATTGTCTTTAGGTCCAAAGATTACCAAATCTTTCCTGGGGAGTGCTACAAGAGGATGATTTCTTGTCACTTCAGAAGGTGCATCAACATATGCAGCTAGTTCTCCAACTGCAAGAACCTCCAGAAGCTATTTCAATAGTATAGACTAGCTAGTGAGACTGCAGTCTACGAATAGGGGTGACATTAACAGTTTTTTGTTTGTTCCATGGTTCTTAGATTTAAGGTAGGGGTCTTCCATTTCAAGTAAGAGAAAATGCCTATTAAACTTGTTTACACAGCATAAGAATACATATTATCTCATGTCCAGGACCCAGGTTCTTTCCATTGATATTTTCTACCATTGTCAGTGATCTCATTTGTTCTAAGGGTGGTGTTATAAGCTGAATGGCCTCTCCCCAGAATTCATATGTTGAAGACTTACCTCCAGTACCTCAGACTATAACTGTTCAGAGATAGAGTCTTAAAGAGATGATGAAGTTGAAAGGAAGTCATTACGATGGACTTTACTTCAATCTTACTGGTATCCTTATAAAAAGAGGAAATTTGGACACCCAAGAAGAGACAACAGGTACACATGTGCACCAGGAAAAGACCATGTGAGGTCACAGCGAGAAGGCAGTCAAGGTGAGAGCCCTCAGGAGAAAGCAAGCCTGCCAGCACTTTGACCTTAGACTTCCAGCCTTCACAACTGTGAGCAAACAAATTTCTGTTATTTAAGCCACACAGCGCATGGTATGTGGTTATGGCAGCTATAATTAACTGATAGAGGTGGCTCTCCCCAGGGGTGCAAGACAGCTACATCTAGCTTTGTCTTAGAAGGGAACCTTTCCAAAAAGCAAAAATCCCTGCTCCCCATATTCACATTGATGAGAATTGGGTCCCATGCCTACCATTAAACTGATCAGTGGGGCAGGGTTGGGGGTGAAGATGACACTGCCTATCATAACTGGTTCGACCCAACCAATATTTGCCCCTGAGGCAAGGACGGGGTCACCTCTCCCCAAGTAAAATGAGGCATAGGTGGATAACTGTAGAAAATTGAGGTTCTTTAGTGAAGGAGAAAAAGGAAATTAATGTTGATTTAGAGTAAGCAGTATCTGCTACTGATATACTACTACATTCTAAACCAAGATAACCCACACTTTGCAGTGATTGTAACTCTTTTTACTACCCCTTGTGATAGGTTTTTAAAACCTTGAGGTCTCAGTGCTGGTTTTATCCTTATAAAAAAAGGTGTTACTCCTAATTGAGACTCCATTAGAGAAATATTATTTGTCACTGTGCTACTTAAACTTAAAGAACCAGGGACAAAGATGATGGGTGTACTTTGGCATTCTTTATGGAACACAGCTTTCTGAAACAAAGGGAAGCCGTGGGTAAATAATATTTGAGAGGGAATGTCTAAGATTTTCAAGTTATTTTAAACAAAATATTTGTGCCTTCAAGTAATTTAAAAGCATATATTTGCTGATACATAATCTATTCGTTAATTTCAATCATTTTTATTAATCCTAGTGCATGCAATATCTACAAGGACCTCTTAGTCCATAAATTTATCTAGTTCTCAGTTATTGCACTGGTTGAAAGTATTAATTTTTCTTCCTTTCAAAAGAATTTTATTTTGATCAAGCTATTTAGATTTTACTTAACTTCCTTTGCCCATTCTTCCTCCATTTTTTTCCCCTAAGAAATAATTCTTATCTCAACATCCCAAAGAGAAGATTCAATCTTAATACTTTAAAATGTGATCTCAGAGACCGAGAGAAATGCTATACTAAACCCAGAACTATGTGGTTGGTTGCTTTTGGATGGGAGAGTTAACTCACCAACTACTAGTTGCTAATGTAGTTTTAGTCTAAGATACCACATTGTCTTTACAGAGTGTATGTATAACCAGCTTCTCTTTGCATTCCCAAGGGAAGAGAAGAGAAATACAACTGAATTATGCAAGACTTTCTAAATCAAAATGAACAAGTATTCATATCAACAAAGAAAATTACTGAGAGGATCCAAGATGGCCGTTTAGGAACAGCTCAGGATTGCAGCTCCCAGTGAAAGCACAGAGGGTGAGTGGATGCCGCATTTTTATTGCACACAGACTAGGAGATTCCCAGGCGGAGGAGCTCCACAGGTCACCAGAGTGGCTCTTTGAGCCAGCGCGGCTGTGCCGGCTGGCGCGGCTGCTTTGCCCCGTGCTGCTGCTTTGTCGGCGCCCCAGAGCAGCGGTTCTCCGTACAAAATACACTGGTCTGGGTGCCCTTTTGGCTGGTGATTGGAGCCACGGGAAGTC
>NW_016107380.1:7873389-7928742 GCF_001604975.1 Cebus imitator
GGGAGGGACGGTGGGGGGTGGGAAGCTGGGGAGAGATAGCAAGGGGAGAAATGCCAGATGTAGGTGATGGGGAGGAAGGCAGCAAATCACACTGCCATGTGTGTACCTATGCAACAATTTTACATGTTCTTCACATGTACCCCAAAAGCTAAATGCAATAAAATAAATAAATGGGGAGGAAAAAAAGAAAATTACTAAGGATGAATTTGTTTTTATTTTCGTTTTTATTTTTATTGATATGGAGTCTCACTCTGTTGCCCAGGCTGGAGTGCAGTGGCATGATCTCGGCTCACTGCAACCTTTGCCTCCAGGTTCAAGTGATTATCCTGCCTCAGCTTCCCAAGCAGCTGGGACTACAGGCATGTACCACCACCCCTCGCTAAATTTTTGAATTTTTAGCAGAGACAGGGTTTCGCCATAGTAGCCAGGCTGGTCTTGAACTGCTGACCTCAAGGGATCCACCTGCCTCGACTTCCCAAAATGCTGGGACTACAGGAATGAGCCACTGTGCCTGGCCAAGGATGAATGTACATGTGAGAGTAGAAGCATTTCTCCTTCGGCAACTAAAAGGTATTTAATATCACATAATTTTTACATTATTTATATCATGCTGATTTGTAACTGAAAGCAAAACTACGCCATTTCCCCTCAATCCCTTGAAGGAGCTCTCAAGTGGCAACGTGATACAAACCCTTAAATCCTGTTCTGAAATTGTACCTGGAAATAGCTTTTCATTTTTACTCTATTTCTTTGTATTTTATTTTTATACTAGTAAAAGATTCCCTAATTATACCCACAAATAATTATTTGCAAGTTTTGAAGAAATTTGAAGTAAATTTGTCTTATAATACTCTTTTCAAGCAAATAAGTAAAAGAAATTTTTCTTTTCTGGTTTAGATTTATTAAGGCCTACTGCAAAGTTCTATTTAGCACAAAATAAATATATTTCCTTCAATACTGCTGCTGCTATTTACACATCATAATTTTATTTGTAATCTTTAACATACTACTTATAAAGGTTTACCAACTTTAAATTCTAAACAGTTCAAATAATATTTAATACATTGGAGTTTACCATTTTCAAGGCATTTTGATTTTCTTTTCTTGTTTCATTTACATTAAAAAGAAGTAGTGGAATAAACATGTACTAATAGAGCCATTTTTGGGGAAAATAAGAGGTCTATAATGGTTACTATTTACCCAAAGTTTCACAGCTAATAGATAGATAACTAGACTACACCATGACTAGACCTCAATTTCTAATTCAAAAAATCATATTTAGTTTTTAAAAAGTAAGACACAAATAAATAGGATTATAAAACCACAATTCCAAAACTGGATTCACTAATATCCTTACCAAGGATTAAGTCTTTATCAGTGTGTATAGAGCTTTCCACCTAGAATGTAGAATAAATATTATTTAATTAGTAAATAAACCTATAATTAGCCTCTTCTTAGAAAGTTCATAGAGACATAGTTGTGCATTTTGCCTCCCAGGTTTTTCTTCCTCAATCTTTCCCCTTCTTTGTCTTACTTTAGAAAATAGAAGAAGAAAGCCGCTGTGGGAAGAATATAGGCTTTTGAGTCAGAAGCTGGAGAATAAGTGCAAAAAAAAAAAAGTTTTACTACTTATTAATGTGATATTTAAAAAAATACATATATGCACTGTTTGAGTGATCTCCTAATTTGTAAAATGGCTGAGATGATATACTGATTAAGCACCAACTATGCACCAGGCACTGTTCTAGGTGCCTGAGACCCGCTAGTGAACAAAACAGACAAATATCTTTATTCGTACAAAGCTTATATTCTAGTAAGGTGATGAGAAGAGGCAGATAATAATCTATTAATGTCTGATATATAAGTAAATTATCTAATAGGTGAGAGGGTAATAAGTGCCATGGAGTGGGGCGGGGGCCAGGGGGAGACAGAAGTAGTGGAACTTCTCTTCTAGACATGAATGAAAAAACTAGCACCAAATTAGCCCTACCACAATAAACACCTACAAAGTTAGACAAGATATGTGAATCAACTGTTTTTGGGCAATGGAACATGGGCAAGAGAGGAGGACTGTGATCCCTAGAGAAAGACAACTCACAGGGTTAGTTTCATCACTTCCCTGAATCTCTGTTATGAACATATTCCCAATTGCTGCACAGAGAACAGGGGTCTCAGCATAGCTTAACAGTCTTACTGAACTAAGGAGACAGAATTCAGAGAGTAGGGCTGCTGAAATAGCTAGAATCTGTGAAATATGGGATTGGAATAAAAAGGAGATTGTAGAGAGTGGTCTTCAAGTTGTATGTGGAGGTCCTCTGCTGGTTTATGAATAAGGGCTGGGCAGGACCTGCAAACAGGCAGGACCATCCGAGGCTTACAATTACACCAAACCCTACATCAGTTAAAAACAAATGAACTATTTGTTAAAATAAGAATCCACATTCTTCGGAGAAAGCTAACAAAATCCAGAATCTTTAAGATATGATTGCTAATATTCAGCGTTTAATACATAACTCCTTAGTTATACAAAGAAGCAGTGCCCCACAGTCAAGAAAAAAAAAAAGAGACAACAGATTTCAAATTCAAGATGGCCAAAAAAATGGACTTATTGGAAAAAGATTTTAAAGCTGGTTTTATAAATATAGTCAAAAATTAAAGAAGAATCTGATCTTAATGAGTGAACACATAGGGAGTTTCCACAGAAAAAAATGGAAACCATAGAAAAATCATATGGAGATTCTATAAATAAAAATATAGTAATTGAAAATAAATAAATTTTATTAGATGGGACAAGAAGATTGAAGATGACAGCAAAAAAAAAAAGGTGTCAGGAATATTGAAAATCAATCAATAGAATTTATTCAATCTAAGTAATGAGATAAAAAATATTAAAGAAAAATGAACAGTACTTCAGAGGTCTGTTGAACAATATCAATGGGGGAAGAATAAATGTAAGATACATTTATTTGAGTCCCTGAGAAGAAGAGAGTGTGAATGAGATAAATATATATATATATATATATATATATATATATATATTTGAAGAAATAGTGACTGAAAATATTCCAAATTTGACGAAATCACAACTTACGTAAGAATAAACGGAAAGAGATCTATACTTATGCCCATAATAGTCAAACTTCCAAAACACAAAATGAAAAAAAAAAAATTCTTGAAAGCATACAGAGGAAAAAAACTCACATTACCTGCAGGCAAAAAAAAAAAAAAAAAAAAAAAGAGACAGATAAATTTATTGTATATTTTTTAAAAATGTAGGCCAAAAAAAATGATGTGAGATATGAAAACTCTGAAAGAAAAGACTAGCAATAGAGAATTCAATATCCAGTGAGAATTTTCTTCAGAAATAAGGGTAAAAAAAAAAGACGTTTTTAGAATAAAACCCTAGTAAATTTTCCACCAGCAAATGCCACCACCAGAAATTCTAAAGGGAAACCATGAGGCCAAAGGGAAATTATGTCCCAAGAAAACTTGGATCTACAGGAAGGAATGAAAGATGCCAGAAATAGTAAATAAATAAGTAAACACAAAAGACTAGGTGTATTTTCTTTTCAAAAAGTACTTCAAATGTAATTGATGTTTAAAGCAAAAATAATAACATTAGAAGCAGAAATTTACATGTATACAGAAATAAAAGCTACGATAGCATTTGCATAAGGAATTAGGAGACAAGTAATGGATTTATACTGTTGCAAGGTCATTATATTTGTGAAGTGGGAAGTATATATTGGGAAGTGGAAAGTAGAAAGGTTAGAGTCAAAAGTATTGGGTTATATGTTGAAGTTTTAAAAGATACAATATTAACTCTAAACAAATTCTGGTAAGTTAAGGATGAATACTTTTAGCCATAGAGAAGCCAATTAAAATATAATAAAAGAGGTATAGTTAGGAAACTACCAGAAAAAGTAAAAATTGAGTATTAAAAAATGTTGATAAACCAAATAAAAGGTATGTTCGGAGCAACAGAGGAATTCAACCATATCAGTATGTAAATAAACTAATACCCGCCAAATGACAGAGATTGTTAGACTGGACAAAAAATGGTGCCAAGAATAAACACTGGGGTATATATAACAGTTGCTGGCCTGAGGCTACATGGCTGATGATTGCCCTTAACCGTCTACCCCTGCGCGTATCCATGCCCGGGCAGCTTTGTAATTCCTTCCACAAGAGGGCAAGTGTGTTTCCCTGCTCCTTGCCTTTTGGCGAACCCAAACAGTCTCTTCAATAACTGGTGCTGGGAAAACTGGATATGCACTTGCAGAGAAGGAAGTAGAGCCCTCCTATCTCTTGCCATATGTAAAAAAATCAAATCAAAATGGATCAAGGACTTAAAGCTAAGATCTCAAACTACAAAACTACTACAAGAAAACATTGAGGAAAATCTCTGGGACATCGGTCTGGCCAAAACTTTCTTGAGCAATACCTCACAAGCACAGGCAACCAATGCACAAATGAACAAATGGGTTCACAAGGAGTTAAAAAGCTTCTGCACAACAAAGGAAATAATCAACAAAGTGACGAGACAACCTACCAGATTAAAGAAAATATTTGCAAGCTATCCAGCCAACAAGGAATTAATAACCAGAATATATAAGGAGCTCAAACAACTCTACAGGAAAAAAGTCTAATAATTGAATCCAAAAATCGGCAAAATATTTGAATAGACATTTCTTAAAAGATGGAATACAAATGACAAACAGGTATATGAAAAGTGTTCAACATCATTGATTATCAGAGAAATGCAAATCAAAACTACAATGAAACGTCATCTCACACCAGTTAAAATGGCTTATATCAAAAATACAGGCAATAACACATGCTGGCAAGAATGTGGAGAAAAGGGAACCCTTATACACTCTTGATGGGAAGGTAAATTAGTACAATCACTATGGAGAACAGTTTGGAGATACCTCAAAAAACTAACAACAATAGAGTTACCATAAGATCCAGTAATCCCACTGCCAGGTATATATACCCAAAAGAATGGAAATCAGTATATTGAAGATATATCTGTACTTTTACATTTGTTACAGCACTGTTTACAATAGCTAAGATTTGGAAGCAATCTAAGGGTCCATCAACAGATGAATAGATAAAGAAAATGTAGTACATATACACAATGAAGTCCTATTCAGCCATGAAGAAGAATGAAATCTTATTTGCAACAACATGGATGGAACTGGAGATGATTAAGTGAAATAAGCCAGCCACAGAAAGACAAACATCACATGTTCTCACTTATTTGTGGGATCTGAAAATCAAAACAATTGAACCCATGGAAATAGAGAGTAGAAGGATTGTTAGCAGAGGCTGGGAAGGGTGGTGCGGGATGGAGGTGAGTTAGGGATGGTTAATGGGTACAAAAAAATAGAAAGAATGAATAAGACATACTATTTGATGACACAATAGGGTGACTATAGTCAATAATAACAACCATACATTTAAAAATAACTAAAAGAGTGTAATTGGAGTGTTTGTAACACAAAAGATAAATGCGTGAGGATTTATGGATGGATACCCCATTGTCCATGACATGCTTATTTCATATTGCATGCCTGTATCAAAACATCCCATGAACCTCATAAAAATGCACACCTACTATGTATCAACAAAAATTAAAAATAGGAAATTTAAAAACAAACAAAACCCTAATGTGCCATGTAAAGGTGTATTTTTAATATAAAGGCAGCAGTAGGTTAGAAATAAAATGGTCGCAAAGCTGTATCATAAAAAGAGTAAACATGAGGAGGGTGGAGGAGATCTATTAACATCAGGTGAAGCAGAGTTTAAGTATACACAATGATAAAAGCAGCCATTCACCAATAAGGCATAACAATTCTAAACATATATGCACTAAAGAAGAGTCAAATTGATGAAGTAAAATGAACAGAAATAAAAAGATAATAGTCAAATCCACATTTAAGTACAGAGATTTTTAAAACACCTCAGGATAAGTAAACAAAAAACAGTAAGGAAATATGACATCTAAGCTATCTTTTCAGTCAACTTTAATGCACAATACAGGCCTTACATCCAAAAACTCAAAATTACACATGAAATGATAAATCATACATTGGCCCATGAAATAAATCTCAATATATTTTATTGAATGATTTCAGAGTATGTCCACTGCCTGCAAAGAAATTGAATTCGATATCTGTAAAATATGACAGAAAGCCTCAAATACTTGAATATTGAATAATACATACTGGATTAAAGATATTGCAAGAGAAATAAAGAAGTATTTTGAGCTGAATAATAACAAAAATGCAATGTGTTAAAGTTTCTGGGATGTTAATAAAGCATAGCTTAGAGAGAATTTTCAGGACATCATTGTCTATACTAAGGAAGAAAGGTAAAATTAATGATTTAGTATTTAACTTTAAGGAGCAAAAAAGTAAATGGAAGGTAAATGGTAAACTGATCGTAAGTAGAAGAAACAAATCATAAAGATAAAAGCAGATCAGTAAAACAGAAGACAGACACACAATACATAAAATAAAGCCACAGTTAGTGTTTTGAAAAACAGTGACAAAATTGATAAACATTCAATAAGAATAACCATGAAAATGAGAGATAAAAATCAAGTACCAATATCAGCAATAAAAAAGGGGACAAGACTAATCTCACAAATCTTAAAACAATAAGGAAACATTGTGAACTTTATCTAAATAAATTTGACCACTTAGATAAAATGGATAATTTTTAAAACATTTATAAATAATCAAAACTTACAAGACAAAATAGAAAACCTATTAAGAAACTGAATTTGCAGTAAGTCCGATCATAATGATGACACCTAAAGGCACAAAAGGTTTCACTTGCTAACTCAATTAGACATTATGGAAGAGTTGGTAGCAATCCTATACAAATTTTTTCAGAAACGAGACAAGGACAGAACATTTTGGAACTCATTTTACAATGTGCTGATATCAAAACCAGACATAAGTAGCACAAGAGATGAAATTACAGATTAAAATCCCTTATGAGTTTAGAAGCAAAACTCCTTAACAAAATTTTAGCAAATTCCATAATATGTAAAAATCATAATACATCCTAACTTAGTAAGCTTTATACCAAGAAAGCAAGATGAGGCTAGCAAAAGAAATTCAGTCAATGTATTCATCATATTAAGAGGAAAAAAAGAGGAAAAAATGATATATCATGATAGATTCAGACAAAACTGAAAATCATAAAACACTATGGATAGAAACTAAAGAAGATATAAGTAAATGGAGAGAAGTCTAACTTGCTCGTGGATTGGAAGACTTCATGTTGTTAAGATGTTTCTTCTCCCTAGGTTGATCTACAGATTTAACTTAATTCTGGTCAAGATTTCAGACTTTTGTAAAAATTGACATAATGATTCAAAAATTTAATTGGAAATTTGAAGGACCAAGAACAGAGAAAATAATTTTGTAAAATAAAACAAAGTTGGAGGTTTCAATGCACAGCATAAAACTACATTAATCAATGCAGTGTGGTAGCGTTAGATACGGGCACACAGATAAATGGAATAGAAAGTCCTAAAGGAGACTCATACATAATGGCTAATTGGTAATTTACATGGGCAACAATGTAATCTAATAAGGAAAGGATAGTTCTTTCAATAAATGATATTGAAGCAACTGGATATTTGTAGAAGAAGAAAAATAAGGCCAGGCATGATGGCTTATGCCTGTAATCCCAGCACTTTGGGAGGTTGAGGAAGGCAGATCACGAGGTCAAGAGATGGAGACCATCCTGGCCAACATGGTGAAACCCCATCTCTACTAACTGTATATAAACTAGCTGAGTGTGGTTGTGTACACCTGTAGCCCCAGCCACTTGGGAGGCTAAGGCAGGAGAATCTCTTGAACCCAGTAGGCAGAGGTTGCAACAAGCTGAGATTGCACCACTGCATTCCAGTCAGGTAACAGAGTGAGACTGTCAAAAAGAAAGAAGAAGAAAAATAAAACCTAATGCTTATCTAGCATCATAGACAAAAGAATATACATGAATGGCCAATAATACATAAAAAGATGCTCAACATCATTAGATATTAGGGAAAAGTAAATTGAAACCACAATGAGATACCACTATACTCCCATTAGAATGGTTAAAATTAGAAAGCCTGATATCAAATTTTTGAGACCATAGTGAATGATATGGTTTGGTTCTATGTCCCCACCCAAATCTCATCTTAAATTGTACTCCCATATTTCCCATGGGTTGTAGGAGTGACCCAGTGGGAGATAATTTGAATCATGTGGGTAGTTTCTCCATATTGTTCTCATAGTAGTGAGTAAGTCTCATGAGATCTGATAGTTTTATCATGGGTTTCTGCCTTTACATCTTCCTCATTTTCTCTTGCTGCCACCATGTAAGAAGTGCCTTTCACCTCCTGCCATGGCTCTCAGGCCTCCCCAGCTACATGGAACTTTAAGTCCAATTAAACCTCTTTGCCTTCCTAGCCTTAGGTGTGCCTTTATCAGCAGCATGAAAATGGACTAATACAGTAAATTGGTACCAGTAGAGTGGGGTGTTGCTGAAAAGATGCCTGAAAATGTGGAATCAACTTTGGAGCTGGGTAACAGGCAGTGGTTGGAACAGTTTGGAGGGTTCAGAAAAAGACAGGAAAATGTGAGAAAGTTTGAACCTCCCAGAGATCTGCTGAGTGGCTTTGACAGAAATGCTGACAGTGATATAAATAATAAGGTCCAGGCTGAGGTGGTCTCAGATGGAGATGAGGAATTTGTTGGGAACTGAAGGAAAGATGACTCTTATTATGTTTTAGCAAAGAGACTGATGGCATTTTGCCTCTGCCCTAGAGATTTGTGGAACTTTAAACTTGAGAGAGATGATTTAGGGTATCCGGTGGAAGAAATTTCTAAGCAGCAAAGCATTTGAGAGGTGACTTGTGTGCTCTTAAAGGCATTCCATTTTAAAAGGAAAACAGAGCATAAAAGTTTGGAAAATTTGCAGTCTGACAATGCAGTAGAAAAGGAAAAAATAAACCATTTTTTGAGGGAGCATTAAAGCTGGCTGAAGAAATTTGCATAACAAGTAATAAGGAGCTGAATGTTAATTACCAAGACAATGGAAAAACTATCTCCAAGGCATGTCTTCATGGCAGCCCTTCCCACTCCCAACACAGACCTGGAAGCCTAGGACAGAAAAATGGTTTCATGGACCAGGCCCCGGGTTCCATGTGGTGTGCAGCTTAAGGACTTGGTGCCATGTGTCCCAGATACTCCAGCCATTGCTAAAAGGGACCAAGGTACATCTCAACCCATGGTTTCAGAGGGTGCAAGCCCCACGCATTGGCAGTTTCCATGTGGTATTAAGCCTGTGGGTGCACAGAAGTCAAGAAGTGAGGTTTAGGAACCTCCACCTAGATTTCAGAAGATGTATGGAAACACCTGGATGCTCAGGTGAAAGTCTGCTGCAGGGGCAGGGACCCCATGGAGAACCTCTGCTACGGTAGTGTGGAAGGGAAATGTGGGATCAGAGCCTCCACATGGAATCCCTACTGGGGTACTGCCTAGTGGAGCTGTGAAAAGAGGGCCACCATCCTCCAGACCCCAGAATCGTAGATCCACTGACAACTTGCACCATCCACCTTGAAAAGGCACAGACACTCAATGCCAGCAATGAAATTAGCAGCCAGGAGAGGGTCTATATCCTGCAAAGCTACAGGGGGAGAGTGGCTCAAGAGGGGATCCTACCTCTTGTATTTGCATGACCTGGATGTGAGACATGGAGTTAAAGGCGATCATTTGGAAGCTTTAGAGTTTTACTGCCCTGCTGGATTTTGGACTTGCAAGGGGCCTATAATCTCTTTGTTTTGGCCAATTTCTGCCATTTAGAATGGCTGTGTTTACCCAATGCTTATACCCGCATTGTATCTAGGAAATAATTAGCTTGCTTTTGATGTTACAGGCTTATAGGTGGAAGGGACTTGCCTTGTCTCAGAGAAGACTTTGGACTATGGACTTTTGGGTTACTGGTGAAATGAGTTAAGACTTTGGGGGATTGTTGGGAAGGCATGATTGGTTTTGAAATATGAGAATATGAGATTTGGAAGGACCAAGGAGGGAATGATATAGTTTGGCTCTGTGTCCTCACCCAAATATCATCTTGAATTGCACTCCCACAAATTCCCACATGCTGTAGGAGGGACCTGGTAGGAGATAATTTGAATCATGGGGGTGGCTTCCCCCATATTGTTCTCATGGTAGTGAATAAGCGTTGCGAGATCTGATGGGTTTATCAGGGGTTTCTGCTTTTGCATCTTCCTCATTTTCTCTTGCCACTACCATGTAAGAAGTACTTTTCACCTCCTGTCGTGACTCTGAGGCCTCCCCAGTCATGTGGAAGTGTAAGTCACATTAAACCTCTTTTTCTTCCCAGTCTCAGGTATGTCTTTATCAGCAGTGTGAAAACGGACTGATAAATTGAACATCTGGAACTCCTGCATTGCTGATGGGAGTGTAAAATACTGCAGATACGTTGGAAAACACATTGCAGTTTCATATAAAATTAAATATGTAGCTACCATATGAAATTACTCACTGTCAGGTATTTGCCCAAGAGAAAGGGTACAAAATATCCATTTTTTTAAAACTTATACATGAGGCTGGGTGCAGTGGCTCACACTTGTAATCCCAGCACTTTGGGAGTCCGAAGTGGGAGGATTACCTGAGATCAGGAGTTTGACACCAGCCTGGCAAACATGGTGAAACCCTGTCACTACTAAAAATACAAAAATTAGCCAGGCATGGTGGAAGGCACCTGTTATCCCAGCTACTTGGGAGGCTGAGATAGGAGAATCACTTGAACTCGGAGTCAGAGGTTGCAGTGAGCCGAGATTGTGCCATTGTGCTTCAGCCTTGGCAAGAAAGAGCAAAACTCCATCTCAAAAAAAAAATTGTACATGAATACTCATGGCATCTTTATTCATAGTAGCCAAGCTGGGTGCAACCCAAATGTCATTAATGGGTGAATGGTTAAAGAAATTGTCATGTAATTCAATTTTCATGAATATGTAGAATAGGTGAAACTATCCTACTGCAATAGAAAGGAGATTCGTATTTCTGACATTGGAACTGGTTGGGGAGATTAACTGCAAAAGGGCATGAAGGAATTTTCTGGGGAAATGAAAGTATTTTATATATTGATTTGAGTGATGAATGCACGGATGTATATGTTTATTGAGTCATCCACCTACGCATGTGAAATGTGTGGATTTTATTGTATGTAGATTATGCTAAATAAAGTTGATTTTTAAAAAATGGAGTAGGGTAAGGAGGATTTATTTTGATAAACACTTAGAGTGTCCACAGGCTTCAGTGACTATTCAGATAGAGAATCAAATACAAGTCATCTCTCACACAATTGTCTGTCAGAGGATGAAAGAAAGGAAGGCCTGACTCCCGAAGATTGCCATTAAGATTGACAAAGATACACACACTGGCAAATCTGCCTCACCAGAAAAGCTCCCTAGAATGAACTTTCAGGTGTTGAACTCAGGTACTGGCAGTGAGGATGAGACATTCACCTTTGAAGATTTGAATGGGTCATCCAGTAGAGCAGTGTTGGGGCTGACTTGAATGAACAAAACAGGACAAAATCCTCTTCCTCAAAGGATCTCACTGTTGTGTCACAGACAGATAGCTATGAAATTTCAGTTCAAGGTGATTTCTGTCATAGAAACATATGCAGAAACAATTAAGAGATGGGTCAGGCACTGTGGTTCATGCCTGTAATCCCAGTACTTTGGGAGGTTGAGGTGGGCAGATCATGAGTTCAAGAGATCGAGACCTTCCTGGCCAACATGGTGAAACCCCATCTCTACTAAAATACAAAAAATTATCAGGGCATAGTGGCGGGCGCCTGTAGTCCCAGCTACTTGGGAGGCTGAAGGAGGAGAATCACTGGAACCTGGAGGTGGAGGTTGCAGTGAGCCAAGATCATGCCACTGCACTCCAGCCTGATGACAGAGCAAGACTCCATCTCAATAATAATAATAATAATAATAATAATAATGAGATGGGAAGATGAATCCTATAGGGGACTGGGGAGGGGACCTGCAGCTGAGAGGAGGCAGGCCAAGGTAGAATTCATTTATTTTATTTTACGTTTTTAGAGACAGGGTCTTGCTATGTGGCCCAGGCTGGTCTCAAATGCCTGATCTCAAGTGATCCTCCCTCCCTAGCCTCCCCAGTAGCTGAGATTACAGGAGAGTGCCACAGCACCTGGCCAGAAGAATTCAAAAAGAAACCATCTCAACAAATTCTGAAGGATGAATAAGAGTTTCCAAAGGACCATAAAGCAAGCACATTTTTGGAGGAGGAAAATCTCCCTCCAAAGGCAGGTTATTGTGAAGACCAAATGAGCAAATTTGAAGGTACCCCCAGTAATACCTCGAATATACTAGGCACTGAAGTAGGGTGCTGTTTTAATGGAAATGGTTTTCTCCCACTAAACTGTGATATCCTTGAGAGCAGGGATTTTTTCTACTGTTGTTTAATCTCTTTAGGTGATTCTAGCTCATATTAGACAGTAACTCTGATAAATGTGGGCATATAGTTCTTATAGAAGGAGCAATGCTATTATTCATATCACACTAATAATATTATCAATTGTTTACATACTTCTTGCTAAATTTCAGGTATGTATTTTTCCAATGACAACACAAACATAAGATCCAAACTAAACAGCAAAATATCTGGAGGCTTACTTAGCATTGGAAACATTTGTTATAATGCGAGATTTGTCTAAAAATATCAATTTTTGTTAATGGTATATGCCTAAATTCAGATTTTCACAGATATAGATTTGGCAAAAAGATATAAAAAGCTCTAATCTCCTAGCATCTAAGATTAAATGCCTAATAATAGTCTTCAAGAGAAAAATGTTCAAGGTATATATTTTAAATTATCCTCTTCTTTTTTAGAGCAATACAGTTTCACAAGTTATCATTTTAGATGTTCTAAATGGCTGCACTTTCTGTGTTAGTACATTTCTAACAGGACTTGCCCAAGATAAATGATTAGTTTAAGCCAATATGGGCTTAAGAAAATAATTCCACTAATAGCATACATAAAACCATAGAATATTTTTATGTTCTGTGTTACAGAAAAGAGTAATGAGTTCCATGTCTGAATGTTTAGCCGGGTGTGGTGGCATGCTCCTGTTGTCCCAGCTACTCAGGAGACTGAGGCAGGAGAATCACTTGAGCCAGGAAGTGGAGGTTTCAGTGAGCCAAGATCGTGCCACTGCACGCCAGCTTGGGTGACAGAGCGAGGCTCCATCTCAAAATAAATAAATACATAAATAAATACATAAATACATACATAAATTAAAATTTAAAAAATGAATGTGTGGCAAGGTGACCCTGTCCTTCATGGATGTTGTGTCTTCTCAGAAAAATCTAAGAAGTGATTCTGGCCCAATAGACATTAGTGAACATTAAATGCCATACCATTTTTAAGTCGCTGGGACAAAGACTGGCACACAGTATAACTCCATTCATGTTTGCTCTTTCCTTTCTGGAAAAAAAAATTTAATTTTATTTATCTATTTTCCCTTAAATAGTAGTTTTAAAAGCTGGCTTGCATAAGGAAGCAATTCATCTATAAATAGAAACTCATTTATAATGGAAAAAGAAACAATCATTTATTTCATAAAAGTCCTTAACACTTTGCATCCCAACTGCCTCAAAAAAAGTCTGATTTTATTCTTAAATTTTGAGCTCAAAAATAATGAACAGAAGTTATTTATAAATAAAAGGCATTAATTGATGACCTTTGGTGAGTTCAACAGATTAAAATGTTCAGAATTACTCAGAGACTTAACTTTTTCCCAAACGCCACAATGTAAAACAGGTCTGTATTTTCTCTCCTTTAGAAAAGAGAGAGAGAGTGTAGAGAGAGAGAAAAATAGAGTACACCATGTATGTGACTTTAACTCTGGAAATGGAAATTAAAATCCATAGACTTAAAAGTTTTTTTGTCTTGTGATCTTGATGATAGAACTATCTTAGTGTTTTAAATATATATATTTTTTATATATATTTAAATATATACATATATATATTTCAAGTAATTATGCTCTTAAGAAAATTCTTACATCAAAATGCATGTATTTTTATGGCTCATCTGCTATATTTTAATCTAAAACTTCCTTTTTTCACCCAATATTTCATGGACATGCTTTGATGCCCATACATCCTAATCTCACTCTTTGCATTTAATGAATAAACTGAAACCTACTTAAATAATGACAGATATGTTTCATTTTATTTTTTAGAAGACAACACACTGCAATGAATATTAAATATATACACATATCTTTACACATGTTTAAAAGTATTTCTTCAGATTAAATTCCTGAACAGTGAATTGTGAGGTCAGAAGAGATACACATTTTCATATTTAATAGGTACTGACAAATTGCTTTCTATAAATATTATTTGAAAAAACTTACTGGTAGCATGGCACTGTATGGTAATTGATTATTACCTTGGCTTGGATTTTTTTCCTCTTAGTTGAAGATATATATAAATATAGATACAGATATACAAATAGATGCACACAAATATACATATGTACATACACACACATACACATACAAACTAAAGCATGCTTATGTGTATATGTTCATATTCTCTAATATGTATTACCTGTATTGGAATTATCTATTGGTTTGTATGTGTATACACAGATATGTATGTGCATGTATGTATAAAATCTCCAAATCTTTCCATTAGAATAGAGTCTGCATTCATTTATAAATGAGTCTTCCTTTTGAGTTCTGGGAATCTTAAAGATTTCAAACTGTTTTTCTTTATTATAACTGATTGTATTTAATTGTACAACTGTTTGTATTTAATTAACTATTTTTCTTTATAATAACTTTGTATTTAATTGTATTTAATTGTACAAACGGTTTTTATTTATTATAACTGTTTGTATTTAATTGTACAATTTGAGATGTGGAGGAAATAGAGTGGAAAAGATGCTTCATATAAAAATCATGCTTTTCAAAACTGTTAAAACCATAAGATATCACCAGAATTCTACTAGCCAACAGCTAAATGTATCATTTGGGGACTGGGGCTGGGCTGGTGTATTAGTCTCCTATTGCTGCTGAAATAGATTACCACAAAATTAGTGGCTTCAAGTAACACATTTGTTTTGTTGTTGGAAACACCCAACAACTTGTGTTTGTTGCTGTCTCTGAACGCTTTTCAGCCATTCTTGTATTTCCAGCTCTCTGAATAGCCATCTTGAAATATGCTAGGGTTACAGGAGTGAGCCACAGCACTGAGCCATCAACAAACCAGTAGGTTTGTATGTATAACCTACTGGTTTGTCACAAAGGCATATTAAGAAAACCAAATAGTTATTAAAATACTTAGTTGCTCTCTTAATTCCCCTAAAAGCAGAACCTGAGAAGAGACCTTTGTACAGATAGTTTATTCTTGAAAGAAATCCCAGAGAATAGAAGTGAGGAAAGGGAAGGTTGAAACAGAGAAGGAAAGAAAAACCACTCCAAGGCTACAAATGTTGAACACAGCCTTGCCTGTAAACTCTAAGGAACCATGTAGAGCAAGCCACAGAACTGCCTGCACAAGACAAAGAGTTCTCAAGAGAGGAGAATTTATCAGTCAGTCACTGTCCTACATTGGTCAAGGGTCACCCAACCAAGCATGTTAAGTGTGTCTTTGCCCTTCCGTTTTGCACCTGCATGAGAATGTCTTGGCAAGTATATTAGTCAGGGTTCTCTAGAGAGACAGAACTAATGGAATACACACACACACACACACACACACACACACACACACACACACACACAGAGACAAAGGAAAGTTTATTAAGTATTAACTCGCACAATCACAAGGATCACAAGGTCCCACAATAGGCCATCTGCAGGCTGAGGAGCAAGGACAGCCAGGGCAAGTTCCAAAACTGACGAACTTGGAGTTCGACCTTCAAGGGCAGGAAGCATCCAGCACAGGAGAAAGATGTTGGCTGGGAGGCTAGGCTGGTCTCTCCTTTCAAATTTTTCTGCCCACTTGTATTCTAGTTGCACTGGCAGCTGATTTGATTGTGAGCACCCAGATTAAGGGTGGGTCTGTCTTTCCCAGCCCACCGACTCAAATATTAATCTCCTTTGGCAACATCCTCACAGACACACCCAGGATCAATGATTTGTATCCTTCATTCAGATCAAGTTGACACTCAGTATTAAACATCACAGCAAGTTTACAGGAGACACACAGGTAGTGGCAGAGGAATCCCAAGGTGGGAAAAAAAGAGATGCTCTGTGCAGCAGAGGCAAGGGACTGTCAAGCTTTACCTGAGTATAGTTGGTGGCGGCAGTGACAGCCCAAGCACAATTAGGTGGAGGGTGTGAACCGGGGAATAAAAAATTAAAAGATGTCCAACACAATTTCTTTCCCATATTGAGTTTCCAGCTAATTCAAAAACAAATCAGAAAAACTTAATGAAGACAGATAGGAAACTTGTAGACTGATAGGACATATGCTTAGGACTGCTTTTGAATTAAATGAGTGCTCACAATACATACAGAATGTGCAGGTAGCCATGATATATGGTTTTTTGAAAAAAAGATTTCTGTTGTAAAAGTGTTGCTTTTTACCCAAAAGTTGCCATAATAATTGACACAGACTCTGTTCTCTCTCACAGAAGAAACAGTTTCAGCCAGAATCTCTCCCTTGGCACCCTGTACTTACTGTGTCATCAGTGACAAGATTTCCTTCTATTTGTATTTGAAGAGAGCTCAGGCCTTTGAGTCCAAAGGAACCCTCAACATGAGAACTTAAGAAAAATCAGCTAGAAAAAAAAATCCTCGGAGTAATAACAAATCTGCTCAAAGCTAAATCAAACATCCCACCTAAGAAGTTTAATTCCATTTAAAGACAGAGCTAGAAAATATCACATTACACAGAAAGTCAGGCCAAATTCTAGGTCTTTAAAAATATTTGTAGAGAGTATAAAATTGTATTGTGTCTTGCAAATGTAGAATGATCCTTGATTGTATAATAAAAGAAATTAATGTTTTGCTTTTTATTTGAAGTTTTTAATTGTACTTTAAGTTCTGGGGTACATGTGCAGAACATGCAGGTTTGTTGCATAGGTATACACGTGCCATGGTGGTTGGCTGCATCCATCATCCTGTCATCTACATTAGGTATTTCTCCTAATGCTATCCTTCCCCTATACCTTCACGCCCCAACAGGCCCCACTGAGTGATGTTCCCCTCCCTGTGTCCATGTGTTCTCATTGTTAAATTCCCATTTATGAGTGAGAGCATGTGGTGTTTTGTTTTCTGTTCTTGTGTTAGTTTGCTGAGAATGATGATTTCCGGCTTTATCTATGTACCTGCAAAGGACATGATCTCCTTCTTTTATGTGGCTACATAGTATTCCATGGTGTATAGGTGCCAAATTTTCTTTATCCAGTTTATCATTGATGGGCATCTGGGTTGGTTCCAAGTCTTTGCTATTGTGAACAGTGCTGCAATAAACTTATGTGTGCATGTGTCTTTATAATATAATGATTTATAATTCTTTGGGTATATACCCAGTAATGGGATTGCTGGGTCAAATGGTATTTCTAGTTCTAGATCCTTGAGGAATCACCACACTGTCTTCCACAATGGATGAACTAATTTACACTCCCACCAATGGTGGAAAAGTGTTCCTATTTCTCCACATCCTCTCCAGCATCTGTTGTCTCCAGACTTTTTAATGATCACCATTCTAACTGGCGTGACATGGTACCTCAATGTGGTTTTAATTTGCATTTTCTAATGATCAGTGATGATGAGCTTTTTTTTTCATATGTTTGTTCATATGAAATTGTCTTTTGAGACACTTTTGAGAAGTGTCTGTTCGTATCCTTTGCCCACTTTTTGATGGAGTTGTTTGTTTTTTTCCTGTAAATTTGTTTAAGTTCTTTGTAGATTCTGGATATTAGCCCTTTGTTAGAGGGGTAGACTATAAAAGTTTTCTCCCATTCTGTAGCATGCCTGTTCACACTGATGATAGTTTCTTTTGCTGTGCAGCAGCTCTTTAGTTTAATTAGATCCCATTTGTCAGTTTTGGCTTTTGTTGCCATTGCTTTTGGTGTTTTAGTCATGAAGTCTTTGCCCATGCCTATGTCCCAAATTATATTGCCTAGGTTTTTTTCTAGGATTTTTATGTTTTGATGGCTTTTACTTGAATTTACATGGTTATTTCTATGTACAATATTGAATCCTAAATATTTCCTATACAAATTGCCTATAAAGGTTATTCTTTTGTTAGAGGCTGGGGTAATTATTTCCATTGGTAACTGTGCCTCTTCCCAACAATTTTCTTTTTCTCGCCCTCTGCTATCCAAACTCATACCAAAGCTGGTTTTAGGTTTTCCTGTGAAATACTTTGGCAAACTGGTGTGAGTCTGGTTCCTGTACACAGGTGAGGTGCTTGGGATCTGTCTGTGGGTTGATCGGTTGATTAATGGAGAGTATTCACAGCAGAATGACTGCAGCTTTGCAACCCTCCTCGCTGTGTGCTTACACTCCCTAGCAGTGTTACGTAACACGAACCTTGTGGCAGCCCCAGTGGAAGCTCTCTGCTGGGCACCCTGCTTTGAGATTTGGCTTCAAGATCTATCTGTAGGTGATCATAGAATCTGTAGGACTCATCTAAATTTATTTAAAGTTTCTGGCTTTTTGAGGTCAGAATTATTTGTACGAAAGCATCAAGTTTAACATTTCTCTATTTTCGCGCCATAACACTTAAGAAAACATTTCTACTTTGACCCCTCCAACAAAATTCCATTTTTCTTTTGAATTCCCTCTTTCTGCTGCCAGACTAAATTAGATACATCTGAAAACATTGATTAATAGTGCATATTTTTCTTCTTGCTTTCAAATGGTCCATCAGGGTAGCTGAACTATTCCTTTAATTACCTTTTCTGGTGGTCACGCAATTCTCTGCAATATTTTAATATGGATAAGCAATGAATTTATGAACCTTGAGCATACCTGAGATGAATGTAAATTTGGCATAACAGGAAGCTTTCTGAGTGAATTTGGAACTGTTTTGCTCAAATAATTGGACTTGGATTAGAACCCATCTAAACAAGCAACATTCCTCTGGTGATCATCCTTCTTTCACCTGGCTCTTCCTGGTTGAAAGAACAACACAAGGCCTTCCCAGATGTAAAGAACACTCAGTTATGTTTTCCAGGCGTCCATCCGTAGCTAGCATTCAGCCTGATACTTCCTTCTCTCCTCCCTTAATCCAAAAAACCTTAGCCTCAGGAGACTGAGATGCATTTCTGCCTCTGTCCCAGGGACATGGGACTCCTGTTACATGGACCAACTCAATCCAACCTCCCCATCTGGGGAGGTGAAGCAAACCAATGTGTACTTACTGATGTATAGAAAATCATTATTAGCTCAAAAGATTTAGAGCAATAATGGAAAATGACTCACAACTTATAGTCAAAGGAAGCATTATGCTTAGTTGATAGCATGAAGAATAAAATGGATAGTTCAGGAAGGTGTTCTGAGAAGCTTCTGAAGACTATTCTATTCATAACAAAGGGTATTCCAAACAGCAGAGTCTATTTATCTGTCTTTCCAAGAGGGATGCTTTTTAGCTTCTAAAATGGTGCAAATGATGGCATCTTTGTCCTATTTATTTTAATGAAAGATAGTTAGTGTTTCACAAGCAGGGGATATGTTGTCTGCTAGTCTTTCTAATGTTAATGTTTCATTTTTTTTCTACTAATTTCCAGAGTTTTTTTAAATTAAAAAATAGTTTTTGACTTGTATTAAATGCTTCATGCTTTTTAGCATATATTGAGATTATCATACAGTTTTGTTTTTATTTGTACTCGGAATGCTGATGGTGTCTATATGTAGATTTGCTATCAACATGTCTACCATCTCACATATTTTTCTGTGAGAAGAGCAGGTAAAATCTACTGCTTAACAAAAAGCTTTAATACAATACAATTTTGTTAACTTTAGTCCTTATTTTATACTTCTCAAGACTTCTTTATCCTACATATCTGCCATTTTGTGCCCTTTGACCTATTACCTCCCCATTTCCTCTCTCCTCTGTCCATGGTGGTAACCACTGTTTCATCCTCTATCTCTGTGTATTTGAGCTCTCTTTTTTTTTGTTTAATTCCACATACAAGTGAGATCATGCAATATTTTCCTTTCTGTGTTTGGCTTATTTCACTTAGCTTAACATCCTTCATGTCCATTCATGTCGTGGTAAATGCAGAATCTCCTTTTTTAAGACTGAAGGATATTCATATATCCTATCCTCACACACACATATACACACATATATGAATACCCTTCAGTCTTAAAATATATGTGTGTATATATACATATATATG
Organism: Cebus imitator; assembly: GCF_001604975.1. Taxonomy (NCBI): domain Eukaryota; kingdom Metazoa; phylum Chordata; class Mammalia; order Primates; family Cebidae; genus Cebus; species Cebus imitator. Next base: position 7,893,825 of record NW_016107380.1, read on the forward strand.
TATATATACATTATATATGCATATACATGTAAACATATATGTCTATGTATATAAATATTGAGATAATCACATAGAGTACTTTCATTATATATACATATATAATGTATATTATATATACATATATACATTATATATGTATATATAATGTATATTTCATTATATATACACATATATAATGTATATTATATATACACATATATACCTGTATATGTATATATATGTGTGGCATATATATGGATGAATGGATAGAGACAAAGTGAGCCATATATATGTATATGTATATATACATATATGTGTATGTGTATATATACATATATGTGCATGTGTATATGTATATATACATGTATGTATATACGCACTTCACGTTGTCTCTATTCATCTATCGATAGCCATTTAGATTATTTCCATATCTTGGTTATTGTGAATAATGCTGGAATGAACATGGGGTGCAGTTGCCTTTATGAGGTAGTGATTTCATCTCCTTTGGTCATACCCAGAGAGGGATTGCTGGGTCATATGGTTGTTCTATTTTAAATTTATTTGGGAACCTCCATACTATTTCCCATAATGGCTGTACCAATCTACATTCATCTTATAGTGTATTAGCGTTCCTTTTTTTCCACGCCCTTGTCAACATTTATCTTTTGATAATAGCTATGCTTGAGGTTGTGAGGTGATATCTCACAGTAGTTTTAATTTGCATTTCCCTTATGATTAGTTATGTTGAGCACTTTTTCATTTACTTGCTAGCCATTTTTATGTTTTCTTTGGAGAAATGTCTAGTCAGTTTCTTTGCCCATATTTTAATCAAGTTGTTTGTTTTTCTGCTACTGAGTTGTAAGATTCTTTATAAATTTTAGATATTAACTGTTTCTCAGATTTGTGGTTTGCAAGGAAGGACTTTTCCCAGTTTGGTATTTATATATTCTTGATACAATTCCTTTAAAAAATATGCGATTTGCAAATATTTTCTCCCAGTCAGTGTCTTTTCTTTTCATTCTCCTAATAGTTCCTTTGAAATAACATAAGCTTTTAATTTGTAGAAAGTGAAATTTATTTCTTTTTTCTTGTATGGGTTCTATTTTCGCTGTCCCATTTAAGAAATCTCCTATGTTTTCTTTTAGAATATTAATAGTTTTTGTCAAAATTGAAAAGTTTGGGCCATTATTTCTTCAAATATATTTTTAGTCTGTTGCTCTCCATGCTTCATTTTTGATAGTTTCTATGATTTATGTCTGCTTATCATTTTTATGCAAAGTCTAATCTGCCATTAATCCCATAAATTTTATTTTTAATAATTAGTCATTGTAGTTTTCCACTGTAGAAGTTCAGTTAGATCCTTAGGCTTTTTACATGTCTATATAACATGTGAAATCGTCCTATTATTTTTGGAATATACGGAATTTAGTTATAATAGCTGTTTTAATGTCTTTGTCTACTAATTAGTCAGTGTTATTCTGGGTTGGTATCAATTGATTTTTCTCCTCATTATGGGTCAGATTCTCCTGTTTTTGCATGCACAGTGATTCTTTTATTGGATGCTAGATATGGTCAGTTTTACCTTATTGGGTGCTGTATGTTTTTGTATTTCTATAAATATTCTTCAGATTTGTTCTAAGATGCGGAGAAACTACTTACAAAATGTTTGAGCCATTTAGGTTATACTTTAAAGCATTGTTAGGTGCGGCCAGAACAGTGTTTAGTTTAAGGCTAATCTTTCCCAATCACTGAGGAAAAACACTTCTAGGTACTTTAACCAGTGCCCCATTTATGAAGGCTTTCTCCTCTGGCTGATAGGAAGAGGAACAATTCCTGACCCTGTGAGATCTTCAAGAATTGTTTCCTTCAGTCTTTTAGAACGGTTCTTTCTGTGACCTTGGGTACTTTCTTCACATCCATACCTTGATCAGCGCTCAGCTGAAAACTCAGAGGGAGCTACTGTCTCCTTTCTAAGACTCTCCCCTGACAGCTAGAGCTCTAGCCACCTTGGCCGACCTGGACTTCCAGCTTTGTCTCAACTCAGGGACATCACTGACCTCTAGTTAGCCTTTCTCTTTCTGCTCTGTGGGAAGGAAATTCTCTTCAGGAGGTAACTTGAAGCCATCATAGGACTTCTTTAGTTAATGTCTCAATCCTTAGGGATCACTATCAATTATGGGTTGAACTGTGTTCCCTAAAATTCTTTTGTTGTAGTTCTAACCCCCATAGCTCACAAAAGAGGGCCTCTAATCCATATGACAGGTGTTCTTATAAAAACAGAGATATTTGGAGACAGATGCACATACAGAGAACATCATATAAAGATGAAGGCAGAGATCAGAGTGATGTTCTTACAAATTAATGAAAACCAAAGATTTCAGCAAAGCACCAAAGGCTGGGTGAGATGCATGGGACAGAGTCTTTCTCACAGTCCTCAGAGGAACCAACCTTGCTGACAACTTATCTTGGATTTCTAGTCTCCAGAACTGGGAGATAACACATTTTTGTTACTTAAGCCACCCAGCATGTGATACTTTGACATAGCAGCCCTACCAATAAACTAAAACACTGGACTTCACTGGCTGATGTCCAGTGTCTTAAAAGCCATTGTTTCACGTTTTTTCAATTGTTTCATGTTGGACAGTAAATCTAGTGTTTATTAGTCGGGCTTAGAAAGAAGTGGAAGCCTTAAAATACTTTTAAATCTTATTTATTAACATTTTGAGGTTTTGAATATATATTTATATTTTCTAAACTACTGTTCACAAGGCAGAAATACATTAATTGTGATAATAAAAATATATAGGAACCTCCTGTATGAAAAAACTTTTTCAAACTAGGCATATATACACACAGAGAGAGAGAGAAAGAGAAAAAAAAATTCTGATTATCCTCACAGGTATTGGAATGTTCTTTTTTGCTCTCTATGTCAGATTTTGGCCTCGGATTTATGTTGGTTTTATAAGACACATTATATAACTTTCTGTGATTTTTAATATTCTAAAAACAAATTGCAAATACACTTGGTCTCTTAAAGATGAGGTAAATCACTGGTAAATTATAGGACTAGTTTTTGAAGTAATTATTTGAAAAATTTTTAAAAATTCTTTTTGGATATTAGTGGATTTTTGTTTGCTATTTCCCCTGCTTTCATGTGGTAATTTATATTTCCTCCAAAATTGTTTATTTCAGTAAATTTTTAATATAATTACAAAAACCTAATATAAATTATTATATTCCAAACTTAGTATATTGTGATCATTAATTTTAATGTGTCTGGTGGTGCCCAGATATTTTATTAAACATTATTCTGAATGTCAGCAAAAGGAACAAAACTAGAAGAATCACATTATGTGATTTCCAATTATACTACAGAGCTATAGTAAACAAAACAGCATAGTACCAGCATAAAGTCTGATACATAAACCAATGGAACAGAATAATTTCAGAATAAATTCCAGAAATAAATTCATATGCCTACAGTGAACGCATTTTTGACAAAGATTCCAAGAACACACACTGGTGAAAGAACATTCTCTTTAATAAATGGTGCTGGGAAAACTGGAAATCCATAGGCAAAAGAATGAAACTAGACCCCGATCTCTCACCATATAAAAAATTAAATCAAATGGATTGAAGACTTAAAAAAATCTAAGACCATAAACTATAAAACTCCCACAAGAAGATATAGGGAAATATTTCCAAGACATTGGTCTGGGCAAAGATTTATTGAGTAATACACCGCAAGCACAGGCAACCACAGTAAAAAATGGACAAATGGGATCACATCAAGTTTAAAACCTTCTGCACAACAAAAGCTCCAATCAACAAAGTGAAGAGACAACTCACAGAATGAGAGAAAATATTTGCAAACTATCCATCTGACAAGAGAGTAATCACCAAAATACATAAGGACCTCAAACAACTCTATAGAAAAAGTTTAATAATCTGATATAAAGTGGGCTTAAAGATCTAAACAGACAATTCTCAAAAGGCATACAAATGCAAACAGGTATATTAAAAGGTGCTCAACATCATTGATCATCAGAGAAATGCAAGTCAAAACTACAATGAGATGTCATTTCATGTCAGTTTTAAAATGGCTTTTATTCCAGAGTCAGTCAATAACAAATGCTGACAAGGATAGGCAGGAAAGGAAACCTTTATACGCTGTTGGCGGAAATGTAAATGAGTGCAGCCAGTAAGGAGATAAGTATGAAGGTTCCTCAAAATAAAAAACAACGAAAAAAAACTAAAAATAAAACTGTCATACAATTCAGCAATCCCACTGCTGGGTATATACCCAAAAGAAATAAATCAGTTTATCAAAGAAAGATCTGCACTCCCATGTGGATTGTAGGACTATTCATAATAGCTAAGATATGGAAGCAACCTAAATGTCTCTCAACGGATGAATGGATAAAGAAAATGTGGTATGTATACTCAAGGGAGTACTGCTCGGCCACAAAAAAAGAATGAAATCCTGTCATTTGCAACAATATGGATGGAACTGGAGCTTATTATGTTAAGTGAAATAAGCCAGGCACAGAATGACAAACATCACATGCTTTCACTTATTTGTGGGAGCTAATAAATAAAATAATTAAGCTCATGGAGATAGAGAATACAACGATAGTTATCAGAGGCTGAGAATGGTAGTTGGTGGGTAGAGTAGGGATGGTTAATGGGTACAAAAATATAATTAGATAGAATGAATAAGCTCTAGTATTTGATAGCACAACAGGGTGACTACAGTCAACAATAATTTAAAAATAACACATTTAAAAATAACTAAAAAGGTATTATTGGATTTTCTATAACACAAACAAAGGAAAAATGCTTGAGATGATGGATACCCCATTTACCCTGATGTGATTATTACGCATTGTATGTCAGTATCAAAATATTCCATATATAATATCTATGCTCCATAAATATATACACCTATTATGTACCTATAAAAATTAAAAATAATAAGAAACAAAAACATTATCCTGGCCATGTCTGTGAAGCTGTTTCTGGACAAGATATATATTTGTAAATGTGCTACTGAAGCCAGCACTAGTTAAGGCTTATATCTGAATCCATAGACTGAGTAAAGCACATGGCTCTTTTCAATGTGGGTGGGTGAGCCTCTGTCAATCCATTGAAGGCCTGAATAGAACACAAGGCAAGGTAAGAGAATGTTTGCCCTCTCTGCCTCACTGATCAGCCTGGGACATCTGTCTTCTCTTGCTCCCAGACTGGAACTTACAACATCAACTTTCTTGGTTCTCAGGCCTTTGGACTCAGACTGGAACTACAGAGCTGCTCCTCCTGGGTCTCCATCTTCCCAGTTACAGCTCCGGGGACTTCTCAGCCTTCATAATTGCATGAGCCAATTTCTAATTTCTTGTAATAAATCTCTTTCTACAGACACATACACAGATGGATATACACACATATACACTCATGCATCTCATAATGACATTTAGGTCAGCAATAGATTACATATATGACAGTGGTCCCATAAGATTATAAGACTTATTTTTACTATACATTTTCTATGTTCAGGTATATAACTATTTGGCATTGTGTTACGATTGCCCACAGTGTTTAGTACAGTAACATGCTGTACAGGTTTGTAGTTTAGGAGAAATAGGCTATACTATATAGCCTAGGTGTGTAGTAGGCTATACCAACTAGGTTTGTGCACACTCTCTATGATGTTCGAACAATGAGGACACCATCTAACAATGCCTTTATCAGAACATATTCCCATCATTAAGTGATACGTGACTCTACATACTATTGGTTATGTTTTTCTGTGGAGCCCTGACTGATCTAATACATATACTTTGAATTTTTTCTTTTTTGTAATTTTTCACAAATGGAGCACAGGCAGCATGAGGGAATGTGGAAAGAGATGAAGCTGGAAGGGCAGAGATCAGAATATTCAGAAAATAATTAAGACTAGGTAAGAAATTTTGTCTTTATTCAAAGAGAAACTAGAAACCATCAGAGAGTTTTAAGCAGATGAATGAATGATGAGGTTTACGATTTGGAAAAGTCATTCTGGCTGCAGTATGGAGAGCAGATTAAGGTAAAAGGGTGATAAAAGTAAACTAATGCTTCAGGTAAGAGATCAAAGTATTAATTTTTTTAAAGTGCTTGTGGTAGTACAAGATATAAAGAGGAATACAAAAGGTATTTTTGATTTAGATATGTATATATTTTTTAATTTTACTTTAAGATCTGAGATACATGTGCCGAACATGCAGGTTTGTTACATAGGTATACATGTGCCATGGTGGTTTGCTGCAGCCATCCACCTGTCATCTATGTTTTAAGCGCCGCACGCATTTGGTATTTGTCCTAATGCTCTCCCTCCCTTTCCCCCCACCCACTGATAGTCCCTGGTGTGTGATGTTCCCCTCCCATTTACATAGCCAAAAAACATATGTAAAAAAGCTTATCATCACTGATCATTAGACAAACGCAAATCAAAATCACAATGAGATACCATCTCACTCCAGTTAGAATGGTGATCATTAAAGGCCAGGCGAGGTGGCTCACGCCTGTAATCCCAGCACTTTGGGAGGCCGAGGCGGACAGACCAGGAGGTCAAGAGATCTAGACCATCCTGGTCAACATGGTGAAACCCGGTAGATATTAAATATGCAAAAATTAGCAGGGCATAGTGGCGCGTGCCTGTAGTCCCAGCTGCTCGGGAGGCTGAGGCAGGAGAATCACTTGAACCCGGGAGGTGGAGGTGGCAGTGCCACTTGCACTCTGACCTGGTGATGTGTGAGGCTCCATCTCAAAAAAAAAAAAAAAAAAAAAAAAAAAAAAAAAAAAAAAAAAAAAAAAAAAAAAAAAAAGAGAAAAAGAATGGCGATCATTAAAAAGTTATAAAAGGTATTTTAAATCAAAAGTAATAAAGGCTCATGAGAAATCGAGGTAAGGCAGAAGTGAGGATGAGGGAGAAGGTGGCACCCATGATATTATTTACCATATTCTTTGTAATAGAAAATAAAGCATTTATTTAAAAAAATAAGGGACTGGGTTACTATTTCATAGGACAAATATGTTTCTTAAGGTCACAAATAAATTTAGTATCTTATGGTCACACAGCTAGTAAGTGGTAGAACAGTGATTTGAACCCAGAAATGTATGTCCCACTATTAAAGCATTAAGGATGCAAGTATACATCTAGTCATCTGGTTTAATGCTCACAGTACACTGTTAACCAGAATAAAGACTTTTTAAAGTTTACAACAATTTTTTTATAATACTATACCATTAAAAAATATACTAATATTTTTCCAGAAAATATGTAGGGAAAATGTCTACGATGATCTACACCAAACAAGAATAACCTATGCAGAAAGTTATTTGTATTAGTTTAAGCTAAATGTAGTGCAATTAACAAATAAGTTCCAGGTCTCAGTAACTCACAAAACAAAGGTTTATATTTCAATATGTAACTATGGTTACATATTGACTGAGGTTCTGCTCCAGGTATACTTTATTTTGAGACCAAGGCTGGAGGTGCAGCCTCTATCTGTGATATGCTAGCCTAGAGAAAGATAGGACAAAAAAATTTGGAGGAAATCAGGCAATAACTCAAAGATCTGCTTGAAAGAGCAACATGTTATGTCTATATACATTTCACTGGCCAAACAAGCTGTGTTGCCAAGCCTGAAGTCAGTGGGGCAGCAAGTACTATCTTAGGGCTCAGAAAGGAACCAGGTTAGAGAAAGACTCAATAAAAGTAAGCAGCATATTAATAATAATGCAATTGGCAAAACTATTGCTGCGATTGTCTGACTAATCTCCTGGAGTGTGCCCCTTTGTCTTGGACCCAATTTTGATAGATTGAACACATGAAGGTAAATAGCATCTTAAAGGGCATGAACATTATTAAACTTCTTTTGTTGAATGACTTAATGGAGAAAAATTGACAATTGAATTGTTCAATTGAGAACAATTGGCAAGGTGAATTATATGCATTGTAAATATACATTATTATAACAAATTATATATATATATATAAATTGTGATTATGAAAAAAATAAAAAATCACAATAGAAAGACATAAACTTTCAAAATGTCTTAAAAAGTAAATGGCAGGTTTAAAAAGTGAAAAATACACACTATAAAGGGTGTGCACCTCTTTAAAAGATATAAAAAACACAGGGCCAGATCTTAAGATGTTCCAAGGTTAACAATGGTTTAAATGTGGTTAAGAGTACAAAAACATCAGCAAAAGTATAGACATATTATCCACTGAAATAGCTACATAGAATGTTGCTAGTATAATTCAAAGGAAATATTCATTAGAAATATTATATACTGAAATTGCAGAGGGTTTGAAATAATTATGGCACATAGAAAACTATTACAAGGTCTTCCATAAGAATTATGCAAAAAAATCATAACTCATATATCTAAAATACTTTTGCTAGATTGCTATCACCCAACCCTTGATCTTATCAATTGCTTTCAAATTTATATCCATATTTAAATATTCAAAAAGACAGAAATATTTACTTGTGTTTTAGGAATAATAGCATGACCTATAAAATAGTAAAGAGATGACTTGGACTATCATAGAGATTTCTGATACAGTGATGAGTAGAGTCACATATTAATCAGGCAGTCAAAACTACAATATGCACTGACATTATGAGAGATTATCTAATATGGGATATATGTGTGTACGTGTGTGTATGCCAGATAATATGTATATTATACATATATAACACACACACACACACACACACACAAATGGGATACAAGAAAGGACCAAACTGTGCAAAGCTGATTGTTAAAATTCAAGAAGAGGAAAGATTATTATGGGCTGGGCTTTTTTAGAAAACCCCAAAAACCAACCATAAGTTGTCTTCCCTTACTACAGGAGTACCTTCTCCACTGTTCAGACCATAAAGTGTGAGTTCACCTCCTATTTCTCCTTCCCGTGTGTTTCCATAACAAATCACTTGCCAAATCTAGTTGATCCTATTTCTCAGCAAGTTTCTGTTTGTTAAAAGGCTCCCAACTCATATTTTCACTAGCTTAGTTTCGACACTCATTGCCTCTTTATTGCCTGGACTATTGTGTCTTTATCCAATTCTAGTTCTCCTTTCTCCAGCCCAGCCCTCTCCAATTAAGCCTATACTTTGCTGCCAGAGATACCGTTCTAAAATTTATCTCATTATGTAACTCGTGTCCTTAAAAACCTTTCCTAGGTCCAGACTGAATATAGAATGAATTCAAATCTTCTCAGTTTAGTGTTCAAGGCTCTCCACAATCTGGCTCGAGGCTATGTTCGTAAATTTATCTCTTACTAAATCCTGCCTCACTCCTACACCCTCAACTTCAACCATATGAGAAATCTCACCTTTCACTCCCACAGTCTTATTCCCTGGGCCTCTACGTAGGCTGTCCTACTGCAGTGCTCCTCCCCAGGTGCCCACCTGTCAGTCCTTCTCAGACAGCAAAGAGCTTCAAATCATATCTCCTTCAAATGGTTTCCAAGATTTACCACTAGGGTTCTTTTTTCCCCACTTCATACCAATGGAAAAAAAATTTTAAGCTTCTATAAATTTTTACAATAGCTTCAATTTTTAAAGTTATGGTCATATTTATCCTTTCAAATATGTTGTTAGTTTTTATAGCTCTCAGTGTACATAACACAGCATTTTGCACAGATAGTGTTCTCAATAAATGCTTACCAAGGTGAAAATATGGGAAATAAGGCTATGGACTCTAGAGACAGAAAATTTTGGTTGAAAACTCAGTTCTGCCACTTAAGAGCAGTGTGACTTTGTGCCCCAGTTTCTCTATCTGTAAAATAGGAATGACAGTAATACAACCTACATCATAGATTGTTGTGAAAAAATGAGTTAATATATACAAAAGCACTTGAAATGGTCCTTGAAAATGGTGTTATTTCAGTGCTAAATGCTATTATAATAATAGAAACTCTTTCAACAGGATTGATGGACAGTCTTCCTTCATTTATTTTATCTTTCAATGTTTAAGCTTTGGTTTTCTTCTAAAGACAGAACTCAGCGATACCAGCCCTGCTTATATCACAGCGTTTGGGGAGGGTTGGATGTATATGAAAGTCAATTTTAAACCATGTAGCGAGATACAAATGAAAATTTTCATTTCCTCTATATTAAATAGAAAATAAAATAGCCATAGTTAAGAGGAACTATGGGAATTAGTATCAGATCATTAGCTACTTGATCAGGGCAATTCAAAGCTTTGTATGCCATGCTTTGTATTAGGTATGCTTTGTGTTTCATACATAAGCTAATATATCTATTAAGAATTGGAAATTAAATTAGATACAAGTTTAATACAAAATTAGTGCAAGTTTAATACAAATGGTCCCCACATCCTATATTGTGCTGAATGAGTTCTCGACATGTAAAGAGACCATAATTTGAGATCTAGTTAATCAAAGGGAAAAATGCTATATATATAATTTTCCAGCACATGAAAAAGACCACTATATAACAATGGAAGAAAAGTTTGAAGCAACAATTACAATAAGTCATAAAATATATACCTGACTAATGATCACCATCCTCAAGAGATATAAATATGAATGCCAAAGGCACTGAGATAGCACCAGGGTCAGGATATGAATTTCTCCTGAAGCTCATTTACCATGGGCTAAATTACACTGCCTGGTAAGCATAGGACACAAATACATTTGTGCTACTTGTTGTGAGATAGTAATTTGCTACTACTAAAATGAGTTACATATCACGTTCAAGTTTAGTGTGACTTAAAAAAAAATAAGCATTATTGATTGCTGCAATTGTAAGAATGACCCTACTACTTGAAGAAGATGAAAGAGGAGTAATTTTATTTTCTTAAGATATCAAAATAATGGCCCTGTACACTTATTTGGAGACTCTTTGACCTATTGAAGAGTACTGGGAACAACAAACTTTAAAAAGCTATGTTCAAATAAGGATAATAAACAAGGAAAAAAATAGCCCTTCTACTTGAAGATGTTATTCAAGGACAGGGAGAAAGTAAAGCCACTCAATTTTGATTTTGCTTCTTTCTTCTCTCCCAAGGAGATTCATCTTCAAATTGAAGAGGGTGGAACAAATGTGGTCAGAAAGGATTTGAAGCACAGCAGAGTAAAAGCTACAGTAAAGGAAAATCTGATTGCCTTCTTAGAGCATTTAAAGTCCCAGGGAGATAGATTTCAATTAATATAAGGTAAAATTTCTAACAATTAGTGTTGTCTAAAAGTGGAATGGACTATCTTTTTAGCATGGATAAATACTCATGTGCAAGGTGGACAACTAGAAAAACTACATCCTATCAGAGATAGATTTTGAACTCTTATTTTGTCAAACATGAAATAAATGGCCTCTATCTGTCCTCACATTTAAGAGTCTACGATTTTATGTAGGAAGATGAAAGTTTTAACGAAGTGTTAATTAACTGGCTCTGCATGCCTTTTGTCAATGGGTTCTTTGCCTGAATTTCCTTATCCAAATCAAGCATAGATATGGGAATTAGACAGGCTATTATGAATTCTCCTGTGGACTTATCCAGCCTCCTAGCATAACTGTCAAAAGAATATCAAGTTCTAACTGGGTTCAGTTACATTCTAACTGTGGCCTTGGGAGTCAGACACTTGGGGTCACCATTTCCCTAGCACTTTTCACATATATGCTTTTTGTAAGAAACTAATAAAATAAGTTGCATGAGGTTGCTATGTAAACTGTAAGCTTTTCAACATCAGTATACCTGGCCTTCTTACTTAGTTCTTAACCTACATTATTGCTTCACGATATCAGTATAATGGAAACAATCCTAATTTTACCACTCTTTTAATTTTAGAAAGAAAATGATGTATAAACTATCAGAGATGTCTAATGATACATGATTTTAATAGTGAGGCAAAAGTACAATGAAATTAAGTAATGTCAAAGTCAACTGAATTGTATTATATTTATAAAGAGAAGGATTTTAATGGAAGAAATATAAAATTGGATATCTGTTGTATTTTGGTATTTATCTTGAGGTAGTTTATTAATAACTCTAGGCTAAGCTTATATAATAACAGACTCTAAAAATGTATAATACCTCATACCTTACAAAAAATTTTATTTCTCTGATGACTGCTGTGACATCCTCAAAATGAGATTTCCAAAGTTTGTATAGTTTGTTTCCACTGCAATCAGATGAAGGAAAAAATTGCAAGGAAGAGAACATGTAGGGTGGATTTTATGAGTCAGGCCTGGAAATAACATATATCCCTTCTGCTGCTCACATTTCACTGGCTAGAACTCAGTCACATGGCTGCATCTAACTGCAAGGAAGACTGGGAGATGCGGCATTAACTATGTGCTAATTAAGAAGAGGAAATACTTTTTGATGACTAACTAGTATCCTCTTCCATCACTTTGTACATTTTTCAAACAAATAATTTTTTTCTATAAAAAGATACTTCTTTAAAAGGTCTCATATCATAATATTGAATCAATACAGGAACTTTTTAACTAAAGTCATGATGAAAAGGTAGGTAAATGGTGATTTAAACAAGAACAATTATGATAAAAGAAAAATCTATGACAGAAGGAGACGTTTTTCAAGCTGAAGCATAGGCTCTCTTTAGATGGAAGCAGCTATCAGCACCATTTGAAAAAGTCAAATATTTTATCAAAATATAATTTAATCCAAGATTTTAAAAAACAGTTTTTCTAATTTTGTGGTTAATATTAGAGAATTTCTTTCCAACATGCAGTTCTGTTTTTCTTTTATTTTACATACACTAAGTTTCTTAATTCCAAGACCATGTATAAAATGCAAAGATAATTTTTTTACTTTAATTAATTCTGCATTTTTAACAGACATAGTGTTTTATCTCACAGTTCCATGAAAGTTCTACTCATTATAAATTAACAAACTAATCTTTGTCAGCATTGTATATATCTTATGTAAAATATGGTTTCAATGGGCATTTTTCAATGAATACGCAACATTATTTTCTCCTAAGATAAAGGGGAAACAAAAAAAGCTTACCCAAATTCATGTGTCTCCTCGTACTCCCTAAAATATTAGCATACATAACCCTCCTTCTGCTCTTTGTCCTATTGTTGAAATATAATTTCCCACCCTCTTGAAAATTTAATTTCATTCTAAGATTAATAACTACCATTCAGGACACTGAAGTTTTACGTCTTCCTTCTTGTTGCCAGAGATTTGCTTAGCCAATACACTACAGCATTAATTTTTGTGTTATTAAAGTATATGTTATACATTAGTTTCCCCTCTCTATCTGCACTTTCACCTTCTGTGGCTTTAGATACCTTCAGTCAACCACAGCCTGAAAAAGTAAATGGAAAATTCCAGAAGTAAACAGTTCATACGTTTTTCATTGCACGTCATTCTGAGTTGTGTAATGAAACCTCGTGTCATCTCGCTCCATCCTGCCAAAGACATGAATCCTCCCTTTGTCCAGTGGATCCACGCCGTGTACACCACACACAGGTTAGTCACTTAGCAGTTGTCTCAGTTATCAGATCAAAATATGATAGTATCTGTGGAGAGTGAGGTACTCTGTGGTTTCAGGCATCCACTGGGGGTCTTGGCACATATACTTTGCAGATAAGGGGAGGCTACTGTATATACTTTGAATCACAGCAGAAAGGAAACAAAATACTCCCTTGTGAATAATCCCAAAATTGAGCACAGCTGAAAACTGTACTGAACAAGAAAATATATTGCCTCAGGAACCTAGTCAATCTCTTAAAAATCAAAGAAGACTGAATAACCACAAGAATATCAGAGAGAGTTCTGAAGTTGAAGAACTCCCTAGAAAAATAAATAATGAAATGGCCCTTAACACGTGTTTCATTAAAAATGAAGTACTGGGGAACATAGAGGCAGTAAGAATAATAAAAAATTAGCTTAGAAGCCAGATAAAAGAAAGAAGAGAACACTTCTCTAGGTAGGAAAATGATGCCAGAATTTTTTCTCTTAGGCTTTTCTTCATCCTATTTTCTTTAACTCCCCGCTGCCTTTTTTTTTTTTCTAAGTAACATGTGCCATGATCTAATTCCCTCTCTTCTCTCTATTTTTCTTACCAAAAACTGATGTGGAAAGCTTCCTTCGGAAGTTTCAGTTTTCATGTGCTTCATAATGTCACGGTTAAGGGTCTAACCTTCTCTGTACCCACCATAAATTTTGCCTGAAAGCATAACCTTGGCAGGTGCTTAGTTAAAACTGAGAAGGGAAGAATCCCACTGACTCTGTCTGGTATCCTTCTCACAAAGTTAATGACTTGAGCAGAGAAAAACATCACCCTGTACACCATATTCCCTAGAAAGATACTGGAGTGAGGAAAGAGAGTGCTGGATTATCTTAGGGAAAAGAGGGCTATTTGGAGAGAGACAGATAATTGACAAGAGAACAAGATGAAGGACTAAAGGCAAAATGTACACTACATATATTTTAAAAAATGGTGCCAAGTAGCTTTTCTGAGTGTGTTGAACAATGTGTTTATTGTTTCATTTTATTTTCTATATGTATCTTTTGTGCTTTTGATCTCAATATGCATATACATCATTAAGACCCCCCCAAAAATACTTAACAATTTTAAGTGGATAAAATATTTCCATGGCTAGAGTTTTTATACACTGAATAATTACTAAATATTTACCGGCCTACATTTCCTTCTTTAGTTGGCCCACCCTGTCACATGGGGATGGTCTGACTGCAAAATGAATGAGCTCACCATTCTTTTCTACTTGCTCAATAAGAAACAGTTATTTCACATCATCTGATGGGCAGCTGACTTCTTTAGTAGGTGCTTTCTCTTGTTAAGATGCTGTCTGTAACTGTGTGCCTGATTTATAAATCAATTTGTTGTAAGAGGCTTCCTAAATACTTATTGTTCATATATATAAAGGCACCTTTTCTCAAGAGTAGGCACCATAAATTCCAGACCAGCTTGCAAGAATCAATTAACCCAGAATATAGCTCAAATTCAGTAAAAAAAAAAAAAAAAAAAAGCCTTGGTTTAAGTCCTCTGGTGGCAAAAAGATACTTTTCCTGGGTAAAGATAGAAGGCAGAAATGAAGTAACAAAGAGCTTGCCCTGCTTGCGCGCATGCAAGTGTGTGTGTGATTCTCATTCTCACTCTTTCTCTTTCCCATCCTAATCAAAATCCTCCTAAGGCAGAATTTTGATGCAAGCACATGTCTGGCACTACCCCATATATTTTCCTATGCCCCAGTGCTAGTTTTTTTTTCTGCTACTTAAAGTCCTTTACAGCAACCCATTCTGTGTTCTCTCTTTCCCTCAAGTTAAAAATCTCCTTTTTTCAGTGAATGCCCAAAGGTAGGAATTAAAATAAATCAAAGGCTTAAAATAATTTATATTAAGTTACAAATGACTCCTTGTTACAATTTGTAAAATTGCAAATAACCATCAGTACAGTCAATTGTAACAGAGCTAATAAACATAAACATGTTTATAAATATTAATATAACTTTTAATATTTAATATTAATATAACAATATTTATAAATATAAATTATAACAAAGAGTTACAATTGACTTTACTGATGTTATTTGCAATTTTAAAAGAGAATGATTATTGATATGATTTGGTTGTGTCCCCACCCAGATCTCATCTTGAATTGTAACTCCTATAATTCCCACATGTCATGGAAGGAACCTGGTGGGAGGTGATTGAGTTATGGGGGCAAGTCTTTCCTGTATAGTTCTCATGATAGTGAATAAGTCTCACAAGATCTGACGGTTTTAAAAATGGGAGTTTCCCTGCACAACCTCTTTCTTTGCCTGCTGCCATCAACATAAGATGTGACTTGCTCCTCCTTGCCTTCCACTATGATTATGAGGCTCCCTCCTCCAGCCATGTGGAACTGTAAGTCTATTAAACTGCTTTTTCCTTCACAGTCTCAGGTATGTCTTTATCAGCAGCATAAAAACAAACTGATAACTATTAGTTGAAATCATAACGATTAGTTGAAAAGGTTTATCAATTTGTGAAATTTCAGGTGAAAACAGAAACTTCAAAATCTCTAAGCATTTTCAAGAAGCATTAATCTCATCTTAGAACTTGAAAGAAAGCCTCTATCAGAGTGGGCTAAGGACAGAATGGGGGCAACCTAAGCAGTCTTTTGAAAGTATATCGACTTGCTAGGTAAATAGCAGTTTTACTTGCTTTAATATAAATACCTATATACTCTGAAAGCCCTTTTTATTGGCACTTTATAGTGGAGAGGAAAGAAATAAGACTCATAGAGGTTTTCTCCAAGGATGTAATATTTCTTTTTTTTTTTTCTTTGAAATGACGTCTTGGTCTATTGCCTAGGCTGGAGTGCAGTGACATGATCTCAGTTCACTGCAACCTCCGCCTCCCAGATTCAAGCAATTTTCTTGACTCAGCCTCCTGAGAAGCTGGGATGACAGGTATGCAACATCATGCCTTGCTAGTTTTTGTATTTTTAATAGAGACAGCGTTTTGCCATGTTGGCCATGCTGGTCTTGAACTCCTGACCTCAGGTGATCCACCCACCTCGGCCTCCCAAAGTGCTAGGATTATAGGCGTGAGCCACCAAGGACAGTAATATTTCTACTCAAGGAAGAACTAGGGTTCAGGGAAAAATATAATCAATGCAATTGATCTAGCTTTAGAGATGGTTGCTTACCTTTTACATGGTAATGTTTACAGAACTTCTAGAACAGCCTAAATATAAAAGGAAATAATATGATGAGACAGACTAAAGTAAGTTAACTGAAAGCTAGATTGTTTTAGGTCTCAGTCTTAAGGTTCAGTATTAATCATAATATGCAATTATAATTTTGGCCTCTTCCATTTGATTTTTGAAACTATGTTTCTTGCTTCCAGACCTCTGTTTCTGTGGGTTTTTTTTTTTCTCCAATAAAAGGCACATTTGTATTAAGGAACTGATGAGTATCAGTTTCTCTGGGAAATACATATTGTAATAGGAGCTAAAGTGGTCAACTAAAGTGATAAATTTCTAAAAGTAGAGTTCTAGGAATCATGGTGTTTGACCCACTCAAAGTGCTGGCATGTAAAATCATCTCACCTAAGTGGCTTCATATTTCATCCACTAGAAGAACTGAAAGGTTATAGTATTAATCGTTTTTATAGCATATTTGGGTTAGTTACCAATCATGCATTCTGTAGATATGTTATGCCATTTGCCAGGACCTTCTGGCATTAACAACTTCAACTTATTGACCCCTATTTGGTGTTAGAAATATCTTTTCATGTTGATTATCTGGAGTGCAAGAACAATAAAACTCAGTCAATATAGAAAGTTTCTCTACTGTGTGTTTGTCTGTTGAGGGTGCTATAACAAAATATCCCAGACTGGGTAATTTATCAACAACAGAAATTATTTCTCACACTTGATCTTGATCTGGGAAGTCCAAGATCAAGGAGCAGCCAGTAGATTCAGTGTCTGGGGAGGGATTGTTGCTCATCAATAGCAGCTTCCACGTGTCTTCACAGAGTGAAAGGGGTGAAGCAACTCCCTTCAACTGTCCATAAGGGCACTAATCCCACTTATGAGAGCAAAGCCTTTACAACTTAATCACTTCCCAAAGGCCCTATCTCTTAATACTATCATGTTGGGAATTAAGTTCCAATGTATAAATTTGTGAGGACACCAATATTCAGACCATAACAGCAATCTTTGTAGTTTACTTTTAAATGTCTGCTTCCCTAAATCTAACCCTAAATCTAATGTTATTTATTCCTAACAGCATAACTAATTAGTTATATATTCATTTCACTTGTACTTAAAATATTATTAACCTGGTAGATTTTAATTAAGGAAAATTCATCTTGCACTTGCAAATTCCAGTGATTACTGGAAATGTCATCTTACACATCTCTGCTGCCACAAAAACTTAAGTCTGTTAGAATACTTTCAATTCTTATGTGAGGAACAAGCCCATTTCCTTGTTACATTTTAGATTCTCTTCTCTAATAACTTCGATTTCATAGAAGCCTGAATCAGGAATATGAGGTAAAACCCATAATATTTGTCATCAAAATTCAGTATAATTTTATTACACTCACTGATTTGCTTATGTTAGCAATTATAAGCACAGTTCTGGAAAATTGCATGTTATTATCTAATAGTAAGCAAAGAGAAGAAAATTAGTATCACTCCTTTTTAGGAGATTATTTCATGAAATTCAAATCAAATAACAATTTCCACATCTTACCATCATGATTTTATTTTCCTCCTAGGGAATCTATTTTTTGTGGAATAGAAGTAGAACTTACATTTCAAGCCTCAAATAGTTAGTCAATTCCAAAAACATGCAGCCCTTATTATGTGCAAGTTACTATGCAATACCCTGCAGGGGATTCAAAGACAAATAAGATAAAATCACTGCAGCCAAAGAATTTACCATCTACCAGAGAGAACTAGAAAAGCACAAAAATAATAAAACACAAGACTGACTGCAGAGATTCATTTGGCTTAATGAAAAAAGCATAGTTTGTATATCCAAACACAGCCACTTTCAAACCTGGCTCTGGCATTTATTAATAGTGTACCTTTGTATAAAATACATAAACATTTTGAACATAGTTTTCTTCTTCTGCAAAACAGAGACACCAATAACAGCCCTAAAATCCTACTGCAAGGTTTTGGGAGATAATATATGTAAAGTGCCAAGCAAACAGATGTTCCAGCTGAGCTTCCCTGGAAAGCAGATGTAGGGAGTTTACTAGGTTGGGCTCTCAGGATTGACAGCTGTAGGGGAGAAGGAAAGAAGCACGATCAAACAGAGGGAGAAGGTGAATGGCGAAGAAGTTTTAACAAGGCCCTCAGCTGATTGCACAGTGAACTCTGAGGCTGGATGGCCCTGTAGCATTCCCTCAAATTGGGGTAAAGGGGATAGGATTTTAGATCCTATAATGACAGTCACTAGATGCAGACTCCCTTTGGGAAAGGCATGTGACTTTGGAAGAGGCAACTCTCTCCAGTGGCAGCTTTGCTCAGTTAAGGGCAATTGCTGGAGTTGGGGAACTGGGTATCAGCTGGGGAGGTCAGCCTTTAGTACCTCAGGCAACAGATGAATGAGAGCCTACATTTTAATAGTTGAGGGTAGAGAAGAGAGGAAGAGGAACCTGGGCAGCATATCATGTAGTCCATTCGAATATAAATTATAAAGAAAATGCACACATATAAAAATTTGAAAACGATAGAGAAGTAGGACTTTAAAAAATCCATATCAACCACAATCTTGCAAAATCATCAACATTTTAGATCTGTCTTTCTAACATTTTCTAAGCACATTTATTTTCCTCTGAAATAATGATATTATACGGAAAAATTGTCGCATGTCCTGTTTTATTCTTCATATTGTGAACATTTTCTCATGTAAATAAATATTCTTTTAGAAAACGATTTTGGTTTTGTTGTCTTCTGTTATAGATATGCTAAGGTTTGCTGAGCCAATCTTAGCGTATAAAAACTAGATTATTGGACACAGATTTTTACAGTTTTTTTTTTTACTTTTATAAAAATCATGTTGTAATGAGCAACACTGCACGTATCTTTGACTATTTCCTTAGGAAAAATTCATGGAAATGGAAATTGCTGCACCATGGACTAATTGCATATTTAAGGCTTTGATACACGTTGCCAAATTATGCTCTAGAAATTCCTACCAACAATGTTTGAGACTCTCTCATTTCTCACCCTTGCCAAGATTGGGAATTATCATTCTTTTTAATCTGTGCCAATTTTAAAGAGAGTTTTTACGATTAATGAATACAAATGTAACGAGAGTAGCAGAAATCAGACAGTGCCTTTGCAAATTCAAAAGTGGAAGAGATTACATCAAACCAGGAGGAATGAGAAAAGACTTCCAAGAAAATGAGAGAGATGATATGGTTCCTAAGTAATGGACAAGATTTCAACAAATAAAAATGGAAGGAATCCCAGGTAGAGAAAACCTCAGGAACAAAGGCAATATTACGAAGCAGTGAATAGTCTGATAACAATGGAGGAGAAAAATACAACTGAAAGTAGAATGAGACCATAATGTAGCCCCCAAAATGGTAAACAGAGCTCAGATTTGCCCAATAATCAATAGTCACCTGACTTTCATGTTAATACACATTTGAAAGCTATGATTAGGTTGATCCACTTGTTTAAGAAACCTTTATTCACCACTCACAATCTTCCAAGTATGAACATCATTGCTGGGAGCATATTGAAATCCCTGTCATCCTCCAGTGCATAGGAACAAGGCATATAGAAAGAGAAGGTGACAAGAACATTATGTTCACAGAGTAGGAGAATAAAAAGCCAGTTAAGAAGCAATGAGAGTGTAATAGGAAAAGAAACAAACAAATAAGAGAGTGAAATGCCATGGACAGCAATGGAGAAGTATTGACATAGGTGCAGGGGTCAATAACATCAAGTAATGCAGAGAAATTGAGAATGATTAAAACTGACAAAACATTGTGGGATTAGGCAATTAAGGTATCAACAGCAATATTTTAAAGAATAATTTTTCTACAGTGACAGGAAAAGAAGTCATATTGCAAGGGAGTAAAACAGGTGGTATGAAGGATGAAATAGACTCTCCAAACTGGTCATTCAAAAAATGGACAGTTTAAGAAATTAGAGTGTCAGGATTAGATCAAGAGAGAGGATGAATGTTAAAGGAATTTTTTTTCAGTTAAACCAAAGTATCTAGGAATAAATTTAACAATAACAACAACAGGGTTAAATATTCGCGGAGTCAATTATACAGTATTCCTGAGGGCATAAACAGATACCGGAATAAGCGGAGAGGTCAAGGTGTGTGTAGGTGAGAAAATCCACACTTTTAAAGATGTGAGTGTCCTCTAAATTAATCCATGAATCCAACATGATATCAAACAAAATTCCCAACAAGGTTTTTCATGGAACTTTACAAGTCTATTCTAAAAGTCACACAGATAAGCAAGTTGCAAGAAAATATAAGAAATTTGTGGCTGCTCTGCCTGTGGAGTAGCCATTCTTTTTGTTCCTTTGCTTTCTTAATAAACTTGCTTTCACTTAAAAAAAAAAAAAAGAAATTTGTGAAAAATAAGTAAATGGGAGTTGTTCTTCCAAATATGAAAACATATAATAAAGCTATAGTAATAGTGTAGCATTGGTGCCATATTAGGTAAACTGGCCCATCAAATCGAATATAAACTCACATATAACAGGTATTGGTCTATGAGAGGGGTAGCACTGGAAATAAATAAAAGATGGACTATTAATAAGGATAAAATTAGAGTTTTACATCATAGTATACAGAAAAATTAATTTCAGAAAGTTTAAAAAGTAGAGCAAAACATTTTAAACCTTTAAAAGCATCAAGAAAAAATGTAGTTTAGCCAGACATGGCTGTTACATGCCCGCATGCCTGTAATCCCAGCTACTTAGAAGGCTGAGGCACGAGAATAGCTTGAACCAAGGAGGTGGAGGTTGCAGTGAGCCGAGATTGCACCATTGCACTCCAGCATGGGTGACAGAGCAAGACTCTGTCTCAAAAAAAAAGAAGAATAGAAAAAAGAAAGAGAGAGAGAGAGAGAGAGAAAGAGAAAGAAATGAAAGAAAAGAAAAGAAGAAGGAAAAAAGGAAAGAAAGAAAATGAAAGAGATCTAATAGTATTAGTTCATGACCCCAGGATAAGGAAGGCCCTATTAACTAGGAAAAACAAAAACAAAAATGGTAGTGTAAAAAATAGATATCCTTGATTATATTAAAATAATTAAAATATATGAAAAAAACATATTCATAGTTGAAACACAAGTGAAAGACTAATAAAATTGTGTTATATAGTAACAAATGAAGGATTAGCACCAGAATGTATAAAAATTCCTATCACTCACTGAGAAAGAAAGAAACAGAATTTAGTTCAGTAGTCAGTTCACATAAAAGAAAGGCAAACAACCAACAAATATGTAAAACATGCTTAGCCACATGAGTCATAATAGAAAAAAATGATATACCAGTTTAAAGAGTGAGATACTATTTTTAACCCAATAAGTTACCCAAAATTTAAAAGGCAGTTGATATAAAAAACGGATGAGATAGAGAATGCTTTTGCAGGATCAATTGAAATGATCATATGGTTTTTGTTTTCATTCTGTTGATGTGATGTATCCCATTGATTCAGTTGCATACATTGAACTATCCTTGTAAGTTCCTGTTCCCAATCACTTGTTTCTCTAATGGAACAAGAGTTTTATTGAATAAAGAAAATTTTTCTCAGAGGGTGGTTTTCATACCACCAGCATCAGTATCACTTGGAACTTGTTAAAATGCAGATTCTTAAGCCCTATCTCAGACCCACAGAATCAGAAACTCTAGAGTACAATCTACATTTGTGTTTCAACAAGTGATTCTAATGTATGCCAAAGCTTGGGTGCCACTGGACTGGAAAATCAGAGGAGCAATAAGGACCTGAAGTAGAAAAGAAGGACAAATAAGTGAGCAGTGGAGCTAAGGAAATGAGTGGAGCAGTAAAGCAAAGTTTTGAGGAAGAAAAAAAGGAAATGTTAGAATTTAGGATGTTAACAATAAAGTAATCTTGACTGATGATTAGATTTAAATTATGGCTATAAACATAGTGGCTAAATTGGAATGGAGATGGAAACCATGGTTTTTGTAAAGATCATAGGAGTAAGCCAGAGAAGGAAAACCAAGAAAACCAAGAGTAGTGTTGCAGTCACTGAGTTGGCAAGAAGAATGACAAATAGGCACATGCTTCAGTATTGAAGTTATGGAGAAATTTGGAGTGTTCCCTAGATATCAGCTGACTGTAACAATGAAGGATGCGTATTCTGTTGTTGGATGGTATTCACTTAGAAAAATCTGAAATGTTTAATGATGGGGAGGAGCAAAGTATTAATGAAGAGCATGAGAGCACATCTCCACAGATCACAAGTCTATAGAAAAGAGACAAGAGGCTTCCACTGGAAAGTTTCAGCACTATTCTATAATAGCACTGTATTTCACACATTATACTATTTTGTACCTATTGAACATCAGCAGTGGGAAAATATATTTAACATACATTGAAACACATTAACCAAACATATGCCTTCTCTCATATATTGCTTCTGATTCCCTGTATCTTAGATTTTTCAATAGTTACATGTTTAGGAGAAAATCTTTTTTTTTTTTTTAAGTTGAAAAGTTGAACCATTTTCACTGTTAGGTCTTACCCTGCAAAACATAACGAAATTACCAGAAGCATCTTCAGGGAACTCTTTCTTCTTCCATATGTTATAGATTCTTGATTTTTGTCTTTCTATTCTACTCTTTTTTTTTTTTTTTTGATAAAGTTTTGTTCTTGTTGCTCAGGCTTGGGTGCATTGGCATGATCTCAGCCCACTGCAACCTCCATCTCCTAGGTTCAAGCAATTCTCCTGCCTCAGCCTCCCTAGTAACTGGGATTACGGGTGTCCACCACCATGCCCAGTTAATTTTTGTATTTTTAGTAGAGACGGGGTTTCATCATGTTGACCTGGCTGACCTAGAACCCCTGACCTCAGGTGATTCACCCACCTCAGCCTCCCAAAGTGCTGAGATTATAGGCGTGAGCCACACACAGCCCTGCCTTTCTATTCCTATATAAATGGCCTCATCAGAATCCTCTGATCAGAATCTTTATTATTAACTTAGAGGAGGTTAATATTCTTCCCACTCTTCTTATTCTTAAAAAGATGACATTTGGAACAATGCTCTTTGTCCTTAAGACTTGACAGTTCATAATGAACACTTCAGTAGCCTATATGGTAGAACTTGGTCAATAACCAAATGAGAAGCAGTGAGTGAGTTGCAGCACCCCTCTCCTATCAATGGATTAGTGAACAGGACATTCCAATGCATAAAACTCCCCAAAATGTCACAGTTCTAGATAAAATTATCCAAAAACAAAAACTGGCTGTACTCAATTGCAAATAACCTTTTAAAAGGGAGGGCCATCACATGCCTTCTTCCACCAAAGAATATGGAGGCAAGTTTCCAATGTTCACCATGAATCAGTGTGTGTAATGACTGCAAGATCAACCCTGAAATTAAAAAGCAAATAAACAAAACATTTTATAGGGTCAAACTCAAAAGGACTGTACTGTTCTCTGGACAGAAATAAGCCTGCAGGCTGCTATTTTAAGGAGCCACAAATTCTGCATCTGTCCCAAATGGGAAATAATAATTTTATTTAATAATAAATTAAAAATGAATCCACTTCTTTTTAACTTATAACTTAGTAAGTACTTATGATGTGGTCTTTGTAGCCAGAGTGCAATTCTTCAGTTGATGAATGAAAGAAGTGTGTGTAAGTTTATGTGCACAATTAACCAAAATGAAAGTGTAAAGGCAAATGAAAGAAGGTTTCAAAAAACTTAACTTTTGAATAAATAACAAACCAATATCCTTCAGGGTTTCAAATATGTGGGTGGTGTTGACATTGTCCCCATAAGATTTTTACACTTGGTAAGCAAAGAAGTACAGAGCATCTTTTAGCCCCTCTCTACCTCCATTCACAAGAGTAAAATATAAGTCCATTTATAAAGGTCATTTTCAGGGTCTATCGCTTCTGATCAAAGACCATGTGAAGGCTTACAAAGTAAGAAGTCAATGTTACATGTTTATTTAAGTAAGGATCAAAAGAAAGCAAAGTTGAATGTTAATTCAGTAGGTAATGTTTCAAAATGTACTTCATAATGAGGATTTTTAACAGAAATGAGTCATTATGCTATTCAACTTTAACGTGAAAATTTGGGTCTTAATTTTGAATAATTCAGGATGTTTTGGTAGTAAGATACAGTTCTTATCAAACAAAAGATAACTTGCCTTTTCTGTTGTCATTTCAAATGGGTGCTAATCTTATTTATTTCCATAAATATTCTGGCTTTATTCCAAATGGTTTCAGTATGAATGGCCCATGTGCCAAAACAGTTTATATATACACAATCTTTAAAATGAGGAGCCTAGAGACACCTACTTTAAATTGTTTTAAACAGGATTTAGAACACGTTGCTGTAAAGTACTTTTCCTTTGGTCTTGAGGGTTGCAGACCACTTAGAGAATTTTATGAAATATATGGATTCCCTTCCATCAACAACAATAAATACAAATACATACAAATTGTTCCACAGGGTTCACAGACTCTTTGACACCCAATTATGGGCACTCTAGGAGCCCAAATACTCCAGGTTAATAATTCTATAATCTACAATTTATTTATGTAGATTGTTCTACATAAATACTCTGATATTTTTAACACAGATAATCTGCCTTATTTATCTTTAGAACAATCTACTGAACTATCTATATTCATTGTAGAAAATTTGGGAAATATTAAAAAGCACAAATAAAAATATAAATTCACCAGATCTCATCACCTACAGATAAACCTGCTTTACATTTGGATCAATATTCTTTCAGTCTCTTTTCCAAGTGTTCATATATTTTTCCACAAATAGAATAATATTGCATATAGTATTTGATAATATCTTTTTAATTCAAATACTGTGATTATATTCTCATGCTATCTGTATTAGTCTGTTTTTTATCCTGTTGATAAAGATATATCTGAGACTGAGAATGTTACAACAGAGGTTTAACAGACTTACAGTTTCATGTGGCTTTAGAAGCCTCACAATCATGGCAGAAGACAAAGAGAAGCAAATCACATCTTACATGGATGGCAGCAGGCAAAAAAAGCTTGTTCAGGGAAACTTCCCTTTTTAAAACCATCAGATTTTGCGAGACATATTTACTATCATGAGAATAGCACAGGAAAGACTTGCCCCCATGATTCAATTACCTACCACCTGGACCCTCCCAAAACATATGGGAACTCAAGAAGAAATTTGGGTGGGGAAGCAGCCAAACGATATCATTCCATCCCTGACCCCTCCTAAATCTCATGTCCTCACATTTCAAAAACCAATGATGCCTTCCTAACAGTCCCCCAAAGCCTTAACTCATTTCAGTATTAACTCAAAAGTCCACAGTCCAAAGTCTCATCTGAGACAAGGCAAGTCCCTTCTGCCTATGAGCCTGTACCTGTAAAATCAAAAGCAAGTTAGTTACTTTCTAGATACAATAGGGGTACAGGTATTGGGCAAATACAGCCATTTCAAATGGGATAAATTTGCCCAAACCAAGGGATTACAGGCCCATGAAAACCTGAAATCTAGCAGGGCAGTCAAATCTTAAGTTCCAGAATCATCTCCTTTGACTCCATGTCTCACATCCAGGTCATGCTGATGCAAGAGGTGGGTTCTGATGGCCTTGGACAGCTCTGCCCCTGTGGCTTTGCATGGTACAGCCTCCCTTCTGGCTGCTTTCCCTGGATGGGGTTGAATATCTGCAGCTTTTTCAGGTGCACAGTACAAGCTGTCAGTGAATCTACCATATTGGGGTCTGGAGGATGGAGGCCCTGGTGTCACAGCTCCACTAAGCAGTACCCCAGCAGGGATTCTGTGTGGGGGCTCCTACCAAACATTTCCCTTCCACACTGCCCTAACAGAGGTTCTCAATAAGGGTCCTGCCCCTGCAGCAAGCTTCTGCTTGGACATCCAGGCATTTCCATACATCTCTGAAATCTAGGTGGAGGTTCCCCAACCTCAATTCTTGTCTTTTGTGCACACACAGACTCAATATCACATGGAAGCTGCCAAGGCTTGGGGCTTGCACCCTCTGAAGCCATGGCCTGAGCTCTACATTGGCCCCTTTCAGTCACAGATGGAGCAGCTAGGATGCAGGGCACCAAGTTCCTAGGCTGCACATAGCACAGGGACCCTAGGCCCAGCCCACAAAACCATTTATCCTTCCTAGACCTGCAGGCCTGTAATAGGAGAGGTTGCTGTGAAGACCTCTGACATGCCCTGGAGACATTTTCCTCATCATCTTCGGGATTTACATTCAGGCCCTCATTAGTTATGCACATTTCTGCAGCCAGCTTGAATTTTTCCTCAAAAAATGGGATTTTCTTTTCTATTACATTGTCAGGTTGCAAATTTTCCAAATTTTGACACTCTGCTTCCCTTATGAAACTAAATGCCTTTAAAAGCACCCAAGACACCTCTTGAATGCTTTGCTTCTTAGAAATTTCTTCTGCCAGATACCCTAAATCATCTCTTCCAAGTTCAAAGTTTCACAAATCTCTAGGGCAGGGGCAAAATACTGCCAGTCTCTTTGCTAAAACACAACAAGAGTCACCTTTTCTCCAGTTCCCAACAAGTTCCTTATCTCCATCTGAGACCACTACCACCTCAGCTTGGATTTTATTGTCCATATCATTATCAGCATTTTTGTCAACACCATTCAAGAAGTCTCTAGGGAGTTCCAAACTTTCCCACACTTTTCGCTCTTCTGAGCCCCCCCAAACTGTTCCAACTTCTCCCTGTTACCCAGTTTTAAAGTCACTTCTACATTTTTGGGTATTTTTTCAGCAGTGCGCCATCTACTGGTACCAATGTACTGTATTAGTCTGTTTTCACGCTGCTGATAAAGACGTACCAGAGATTGGGCAATGTATAAAAGAAAGAGGTTTAATGAACTTATAGTTCCACATGGCTGCGTAGGCCTCATGATCATAATGGAAGGCAAGGAGAAGCAAGTCACACCTCATATGGATGGTAGCAGGCAAAAAAAAGAGAGCTTGTGCAGGGAAACTGCCCTATTTAAAACCATCAGATCTTGTGAGACTTATTCACTATTACAAGAACAGCACAGGAAAAACTTGCCCCCATGATTCAATTACCTCCCACCAAGTACCTCCTATAACATGTAGGAACTCAAGATGAGATTTGGGTGGGGACACAGCCAAACCATATCACTATCCAACAGTCAATGACATCATGATGTTTTATTGAAATGTAGGAATTAATGAAGCATTTTTGGGAAATATTTTTGCTATTTCTAATTTTTTATTCTAAAATGACTACTGCTATGGAAATAAATTTTTGTATAATCCATGTTTATTTACCATAATCACTTTAAATTATCTTACATCTTTTAAAATCACCTTGTCCAAAATGGCTAACATATTGAACATTAAATTTTAATCAAAGTATTCATTAAAAGCTCAAGAAATACTGTGTAAATGTAGGAAAGTAAAGTAACTAATTTGTCTGCAGGAATTTTTACTGAAGGAC
Source organism: Cebus imitator (assembly GCF_001604975.1). NCBI lineage: Eukaryota > Metazoa > Chordata > Mammalia > Primates > Cebidae > Cebus > Cebus imitator. Next base: position 7,922,001 of record NW_016107380.1, read on the forward strand.
ATAATAATAAAGATATAGTATAAATTTGGCAGGTAGTTCTTATAGGTGACTTTGGTGGGTGGGAGAGCAGCCTGTTAGAGTGATTTAGTTTGGTTTGATTTGCTGTGATATGTTTGGATTTTGAATTCTATAATTATTTACCAGTAGGTTCTAATTGAGGGGATTTCAAACTCTATACAAATTCGACTCCCTGTGATGCTGAGAAAATAGATGTTGAAGCGTTTGTTTTTTCTTCACTACTTTTCATACTTTCCATATTTCCAACCTGGTTTATCTTTTCCAAACTGTAATTTCCTTAATTTTTTAAATAAGGTAGTATGAAGTAATTGAAGGGATGACAGATAAAAGGATGAGAGTCCTGATTTAGAGTGAGCCTGAGAGGAATTCTAAGGGCTCTCTCATGCTAAAAATCTTTTATTCCAGACAGAAAGGAAATGAAAATACCAAGAGATGAACTGGTTGCTTCTGGATAGGAGGTATGTGAGATATTTTCATCCTGTTTACATTGTATATTCTTTCTACATTCTCTAAATGAACTTGTATTAAGTTGATAAAAAGAAAAACACAAGCAAAATACATCAGTGCACCCTATGATCCTACTCAGCAATACTAATCTCAGGTTTACCTGGTCTTTCAGCCTTAATGTCTCCTAGTGGTTTGTTATTCCAAACAATAGGGTAGCCTTCCAGAAAACTAAACACTATAGACTCTTACATATGAGCAGAATCAAGAGATCAAATATCTACTCCCAGCTTCAAATTCCCAGAACAGGTCTGTCTAAATAAGATGGAACCAACTGGGAACCATTAAGTAACCACAATATGTCCATCCTTTCTTCACTCTATGAGTATATTAAGTCTGAATGAAGATGTATAAGAGATGCAAGTAATGAAACTGAAAACTCATGACAAGAAAAGGAAAGATGTCATCTTGCACAAATGACTGACACTTGGGCTTAAAGCAGGCTCATTCCAATTTTAATTCATTCATTCTTTCATTCACCAAATATTTATTTTGTCTTCTAGATGCCAGGTGGTGTGCTACACATATTCATGACACAAAGTAGAAAACAATGCTGACACGGACCCCCCTACCTTCATGGAAATAAAATAGTAAATAAACAAATGTGTATATAAACATGAATTTATAAATTCTTATTAGAGTAATGGCTTGCATTGCCTAAACACTTACCAGGTACTGTGCACTATGCTAAGCACTTTAAGTAAATAATCTCATGCATTCTTCCCAACTTCCCTGGAGTTAGGTATTATAGAAGAAAAATGTGAGGCTTAGAAAGCTAAGTTATTTGCCCAAAGTCACACAGAGAGACAGGCTTTGAAGGCAGATTGTTTGACTTCCAAACCAATTCTGTGACAGAAAGGGAGTGGGTGCTCCTAGAGAGAATAAGAAGGGAATACAATTTCTCTTGGGGTTCAAAGGAGGCTCTTTGGAAGAAATGGCATTCAAGTGAGGCCTGAAGAGGAAAGAGAAGTGTATTAGTCCATTTTCATACTGTTATGAATAAATACCTGAGACTGGGTAATTTATAAAGAAAAGAGGGTTTAATAGACTCACAGTTCCACATGGCTAGAGAAGCCTCACGATTATGGCAGAAGGCAAAGGAAGAGTAAGGCATGTCATACATGACTGCAGGCAAGAGAGCTTGTGCAGCCAAACTGCCCTTATAAAACCATCAGATCTCATAACACTCACTCATTATCATGAGATCAGCATGGTGGAAACCACCTCCATAATTCAATTACCTCCACCTGGTCCCGCCCTTGACACATGGGATTATTACAATTCAAGGTAAGATTTGTGTGAGGACACAGAGCCAAATCATGTCATTCCTCTCTTGGACCCTCCCAAATCTCATGTCCTCACATCAAGCCCTTCCACAGTCCCCCAAAATCTTAACTCATTCCAGCATTAACCCAAAAGTCCAAGTCCAAACTCTCATCTGAGACAAGGCAAGTCCCTTCTGCCTATGAACCTATATCAAAAGCAAGTTAGTTACTTCCTAGATACAATGGAGGTACAAGCATTATGTAAATACACCCTTTCCAAATAGGAGAAACTGGCTAAAACAAAGGGGCAACAGGCCCCAGGCAAGTCTGGAATCCAACAGAGCAGTCATTAAACCTTAAAGTTCCAAAATGATCTCCTTTAGCTCCATGTCTCACATCTGGGTCACGCTGATGCAAGAAGAGGTCTCCCACAGCCTTTGGCAAGGAGTTAGCAAGACTAGCTAGCTGGTAGGGAACATTAACTCATGTAGCATTTAAATTATCTCTGACCTCATGTTGACTCAAGTTAATTATTTATAAAGAACTGATTTGCCTTACAATGCAGCTCTGAGATGTATTAGTCATAATGAGTCAAGAGGTCTTAGCTTCGGAGCATTCTTTCATTCTACAGTTCCTGGGCTTTAAAACAGTATGCTCTATAAGGATATTCGCTTGCCCATGCCCCAAGCAGCCATATCCTCCCTGCCTTGGTGCTGGGGCATTGTGCGATCAGATCAGAGATATCCTACATTGACTGACAGTCAAAATCTGTCAGCATAATGCTTTGTTTATCCAGGCCAGATCACCCACTCCTATGCTGCAGGTTCTAATAAACATCTGCAGTCAGGGAGGGGAGAAGGGGATTTGAATGATGATGTTCTGGAGAAAAAAAAAATATGTCATACTCATATCTGTTGAGTATTCTCATATCAAAGAATTTAGGATTGTCTTTATAGAGCCTTATAAAACAAATGAGTTGTTATATGTGAGACGTACATATAAACATTGACTAGGAAAGAATCTGTAATCTTTTATATGCCTTCTTCCCAAATGAAAACATATTATACACCATGGACCACAGAGGTCCATCACAAATAATCCGATGTTAAATAATCAGAGGTTATAATGTTAAATGTCACGAGTCTATAGTACATACTGTAAAAAGCAGGTGTGTCCTATTTTTTCCTTCACTAAATACTATTTTGTAAGCATTTTCCTGCATTACCCATGTTCTAAAAATTCTATCATGTGGTTTTATTTCCTTTAATTTTCAATTATTCTATTATTGTACATAATGATTTATTCTTAATTTTCTTTTATAAATAAAAAACTAAAATGGGATCTTGTGCAAAAAGTCTTGGTATACTTGAATTTTTTAGTTAGGCTAGATTCATACTGACTCAAAATGTGTGACTTTTTAAAAGCTACCTTTTTGGAAATGATGTGCTAACTTCTAGCAGCCATGTAAAAAAAAAGTAGGGACATTACTATGATCTTGAATTCAGTATTATTATAAGCATTTCTTATATTGATAGAGGAAAACAGTACTTTAATGTCCATATTTTGCCTACTAGTGAGCATATTTTCCACTTTTATTGGTCTTTTATATTTCTACTTTGCATCTCTTTTTGCCTTTTCAATTCTCATTTCATCAATTTATATTTCCTTTTATTATAATTTCTAGATATTTGTCTATTTCATGTTTTTCTCAAACAACCAGTATTTTTTTATTATACCTTAAGTTTTGGGATACATTTGCAGAACATGCAGGTTTGTTACATAAGTATACACATGCCATGGTGGTTGGCTGCATCCATCAATCCATCATCTACATTAAGTATTTCTCTTAATGCTATCCTTCTCCTAGCCACCCACCCCTAAAAGGCCCTGGTGTGTGATATTCCCCTCCCTGTGTCCATCTGTTCTCATTGTTCAACTCCCACTTACAAGTGAAAACATGTGGTGTTTGGTTTCTGTTCCTGTGTTACTTTGCTGATAATGATGATTTCCAGCTTCATCCATGTTCCTACAAAGTATATGAACTCTTCCTTTTCATGGCTGCATAGTATTCCACGGTATATATGTACCACATTTTCTTTATCCTGTCTATCATTGATGAACGTTTGTGTTGGTTCCAAGTCTTTGCTATGGTGAATAGTGCTGCAATAAACATACGTGTACATGTGTCTTTATAGTAGAAATCCTTTGGGTATATACCCAGTAATGTGATTACTGGGTCAAATGATATTTCTGGTTCCAGATCCTTGAGGAATTGCCACACTGTCTTCCACAATACTTGAACTAATTTACACTCCCATCAACAGTGCAAAAGCATTCCGATTTCTCCACATCCTCTGTAGCATCTGTTGTTTCCTGACTTTTTAATGATCGCCATTCTAACTGCCATGAGATGGTATTTCACTGTAGTTTTGATTTGCATTTCTCTAATGACCAGTGATGATGAACTTTTTTTCGTATGTTTGTTGGCCGCATAAATGTCTTCTTTTGAGAAGCATCTGCTTATATCCTTCACCCACTTTTTGATGAGGTTGGTTGTTTTTTTCTGGTACATTTGTTTAAGCTCCTTGTAGATTCCGTATATTAGCCCTTTGTCAGATGGATATATAGCAAAAATTTTCTCCCACTCTGTAGGTTGCCTATTCAGTTTGATGATAGTTTCTTTTGCTGTGAAGAAGCTCTTTAGTTTAATTAGATCCCATTTGTCCATTTTGGCTTTTGTTGCCATTGCTTTTGGTGTTTTAGTCAGGAAGTCTTTGCCCATGCCTACGCCCTGAGTGGTATTGCCTAGGTTCTCTTCCAGGGTTTTTACGGTTTTAGGTCTTATGTTTAAGTCTCTAATCCATTTTGAGTTAATTTTTGCATAAGGTATAAAGAAGGGATCCAGTTTCAGTTTTCTGCATATGGCTAGCCAGTTTTCCCAACACCATTTATTAAATAGGGGGTCCTTTTCCCAATGCTTATTTTTTTCAGGTTTGTCAAAGATCCGTTGGTTGTAGATGCATGATGTTATTTCTGAGGCCTCCGTTCTGTTCCATTGGTTTATATGTCTGTTTTGGTTCCAGTACTATGCTGTTTTGGTTACTGGAGCCTTGTAGTATAGTTTGAAGTCAGGTAGCGTGATGCCTCCAGCTCTGTTCTTCTTGCTTAGGATTGTCTTGGCTATATGAGCTCTTTTTTGGTTCCATATTAAATTTAAAGTAGTTTTTTCTAATTCTGTGAGGAAAGTCAATGGTAGCTTAATGGGGACAGCATTGAATCTATAAATTTTTTGGGCAGTATGGCCATTTTCATGATATTGATTCTTTCCATCCTTGAGCATGAAATGTTTTCCCATTTGTTTGTGTCCTCTCTTATTTCTTTAAGCAGTGGTTTGTAGTTCTCCTTGAAGAGGTCCTTCACATCCCTTGTAAGTTATATTCCTAGGTATTTAATTTTCTTTGTAGCAATTGTGAATGGGAGTTCACTCATGATTTGGCTCTCTGTCTATTGTTGACGTATAGAAATGCTTGTGATTTTTGCACATTGATTTTGTATCCTGAAACCTTGAAGAAGTTGCTTATCAGTAAGGAGATTTTGGGCTGAGATGATGGGGTTTTCTAAACATACAATCATGTCATCTGCAAACAGAGACAACTTGACTTCCTCTCTTCCTATTTAAATACACTTTATTTCTTTCTATTGCCTGATTCGCCAGGCCAAAACTTCCAATATTATGTTGAATAGGAGTGGTGAGAGGGCATCCTTGTCTTTTGAAAGTCTTCAGAGAGAATGCTTCCAGCTTCTGCTGATTCAGTATGATGTTGGTTGTGGGTTTGTCATAAATAGTTCTTATTACTTTGAGATACATTCCATCAATATCTAGTTTATTGAGACTCAAACAACCAGTTTTTAGCACTAGACATTCTATTGCTTTTCTCCATAATTTATTGTTCTTCTTTGCATTTATTTCTCTTATCTCTTAAGCTTTGCTGATTCTTCAAACTTTTTGAATAAAAAGTTCAGTTCATAAAATATTAATTCTTTATTGCTTAATAACAAAATCACTAACACTTGTAAATTTTCAAATTACAATGTTGCTGTAGTGTATACATTTTAGTGTTCTCAAACATTGTTTTCTGAAAGACCAACTATAGTTTTTATTTCATTTTTGAAACAATAGTTCTTTTTATTTTTTTTTTTGAGATGGAGTTTCACTCTTGTTGCTCAGGCTGGAGTGCGATGGTGAGATCTCAGCTCACTGCAACCTCCACCTCTTGGGTTCAAGAGATTCTCCTGCCTCAGCCTTCCATGTAGCTGGAATACAGGCATCCACCACTATGCCCAGCTAATTTTTGTATTTTTAGTAGAGACGTAGTTTCACTATGTTGGCCAGGCTGGCCTCGAACTCCTGGGCTCAAGTGTTCTACCCACCTCAGCCTTCCAAAGTGCTGGGATTACAGGCCTGAGCCACCACACCTGGCTACATTAGTTCTTTAGAAAAGCAATTTTTAAATTTATTAGACAAATGATTTTGTTTAAAAATTTATTAACTTCTAGACATTGCTTTATGGAAAGAAATATATGTATCATTTTTGATTTGGGGAATTTATTGAGATTTTATTTGTGGTGTTAATGGTGTTAATACTCTAGTAGTCCAAGAGAAGGATATATAACATTGTTGTATTTGACTGAGTGTAGAAAGTTATCACAAGACAAAAGTATGCCAGATTTGCAGGGTCATTTATTATGCCGGCGACCACAGAGGACTCACGTCTCTCCAACCTGTGGCGGCAACAGGAGGGTGCCACGATTTTTTATACCCGAAAAACTACCTTGGGAGTGGGGGTGAGGAGCGGGTTGGGGATGAAAAGGCTTCAGACATTCCGAGGGCTAGAGGATTCTGTAAATTACCTCCTGGGTGGAGACAAGGGCGGGGGTCTCCGGACATTCCAAGG
>NW_016107380.1:7928802-7932949 GCF_001604975.1 Cebus imitator
TCACAGATTTTAGCAGTTACTGATAAGAAAAGGTAAGCAGCTTTACATAGTTTTGAGGAACAAACTGGCAGTTCTACTTACAGAGGCCAAGGACAGTAGTTATTGTAGGGAGAATGGGGCAGCCATTTCAACTTATCTAAAAACAGTTTTGCATTTTATAAAATAGTTTTGCTCCAGTTCTGGCTCTAGGCGAGCACAATATCACAACATAAACATATTAATTATGTTGTTCAAATAATTTGTGTCATTATTTATTCTTTATTCTTTTAATTCTGTTAAAGGCTGAGGTTGATGTGTTAAAATCTCTTAGAGAGTTTTGTTTCTCTTAATTTCCATTTATTTCTCTAATAGTTTGATGCTATGCTACAATTCGTAATTTATATCATTTTGAGCCATAACTTTTGATAACATAAAATGACCCTCTGCCTCATTTTAATGCTTGGCTTTCATTTTTCTTTGTCTGAAATTTATATTGCTATAACTACTTCCTACTGATATTTGCCAAGTAAACATATATTGAGTCTTTGTTTTTAACCACGTAGGGGCTCAAAGTGGAGAGCAAGTTTATAACCACGGTCCTAGCCAGAGGTTTTCAGTCCTACAGCCAGTTTTTCACATTCTGGCTCTGTGCTTGGTGTAACCTTGAGCAAGTTATTTAGCCTGTGTATGCCTCACTTTCCAAATCTGTAAAGTCGGTGGAAATAAAAAGAATTTGTATGAGAACAATTCTTGGTAACATAATAAAGGGCATTTCTTAACCTGATAAAATTTCTAACAAAAGTACTTAAACTGAACTATTAGCAGTGTTCTTTTTAAAATCTGAAATAAGAATGTCTTCTTTCACTGCTTCTGCTAAACATTTAAATAGAAGTAATGGTCACTCAATAAGAATATAATAAGATGGCTCACACCTGTAATCCCAGCACTTTGGGAGGCTGAGGTGGGTGGATCAAGAGGTCAGGAGATTGAGACCATCCTGGCTAACGCAGTGAAACCCTGTCTCTACTGAAAATACAAAAAATTAGCTGGGTGTGGTGGTGGGTGCCTGTAGTCCCAGCTACTCGGTAGGCTGAGGCAGGAGAATTGCTTGAACCCAGGAGGTGGAAGTTGCAGTGAGCCAAGATCATGCCACTGCATTCCAGCCTCAGCAACAGAGAGAGAATCCATTTCAAATAAAAGAACAGGAAGTAAAATGTATAAAAATTATAAAGAAACATTACTATTAGTTTTTGCAGAAAATGTAATTATATGCTTAGAGAAACCCAAGATAATCTATGAAATAATTATTAGAATACAGAGAGATAGCTGGATATAATACAGATATAATACAATATATAGAATTAATACAGGAAGATAGTTGGATATAAATTGTATAGAAGTATATACGTCAATAGAAATCACCAGCAACAACAACAAAATGAAATGTTGTAAACAATATAATTTGCCCTAATGAATTATATGATACTGTGATATTGTGCCAGAATTGCTAGCCTTTGCTTTAGTTATTTAGTAATAACTAAAATAAGCAGCCCAGGATAACTAAGATCTGTGTGTAAACAAATGCTTATCTTGACTTCTGTAAACCACTGAAGTAACAAACAGAATGACAAAAGTCCCCTGGCCCTTGGAATGTCCGGAGACCCCCGCCCTCGTCTCCACCCAGGAGGTGAATTACAGAATCCCCTGGACCTTGGAATGTCTGGAGACCCCCGCCCTCGTCTCCGCCCAGGAGGTGAATCACAGAATCCCCTAGCCCTTGGAATGTCCGAAACCTTTTCATCCCCATCCCCGCTCCTCACCCCCACTCCCAAAGTGGTTTTTCGGGTATAAAAAGTCTCGGCACCCTCCTTTTGACACCACAGGTTGGAGAGACATGAGTCCTCTGTGGTCGCCAGCATAATAAATGACCCTGCAATCTGGCATACTTTTGTCTTGGTGCTAACTTTCTATGCTCAGTCCAATACAACAATACTTAGCAGTCTGATAAGTCTCATAGCTTGTATGTTTATTATATAAGGATGGTTGTGATTTCAATTAAACATTTAAAGTTTTTTGTTTTGTTTGTTCCTTGTAAGCAGCAAATAGTTGTTATCTCTTCATTTTTTTTGTTTTACTAGCTATGAGTTATTTACTATTTCATGCCAAACCCTTTAAACAAATGGAATTAGTTACTGCCCACAAACATATTTAATAAGGTTCTAAAACCTGTAAACAATACCGTCTATTGCTTAAAAATACATATAAACATGCAATAAAAATGGAAAAACAGCATAGTTTAGTGGTAACCCTATGTGGTGAGAAAGAAACAGCACAGAGAAATGTACAGAAGAACCAACTGAATGGGCAGAGTTTCATTTTATAAGCTATGGGTGGATGTGGTATTTATTATTTTACTCTTTTTTGCTGTTTTGAACACTCAATACACATCACAATAAGTAAATTGGACCTCATAATGGTTTATATAATTTTTTAAAGCTTGGGGAATTCCTTTTAACTATAAACTTAGTATGAGTCATCAACAATAGAATTTTTTTTAAAAATGAAGGCACTTGGGGGCAGCACCAAGGAAAAGATTGCCTCGGTCAAGGCTGATACTAGGAATTCTCTATTATTTATAGATTCCCTATTTTCTTCTGCTGGAATGTAGGTTTACAAGGGCAGAGCTCTCTGATGTCTCAAGTTGTTATGTTGCTGCTTGGCATATGTCAGGTGCTTAAAATATTTGTTAAATGATGAATGATTTCATATGTGTGCACATAATTCAAGTATATTTTTTCATTGGATTCAATTTGTTAATACTTTGTTTAGGATTTCTTCATCAGTTTTGTAAACCGTATTGTGCCTTTTCATTCTGTTCTCAGCTAGTGTTTGTATTAAGGTTATTTTGGCTTCCTAAGATCAGTTGGAGGAATAGTTCTTCTTTGTCCATTCTCTGGAATAATTTACATAAGATTGGAATGACGTGCCCTTCAACATCTGGTAGAAGTGTGTTTTGCAGTGGGGAGGTTTACAGCAACAGCTTTTACAAATTCTCCTCAAATTTCAATGACTTACCAAACAGAAGGTTTCTTTCTTATTCATCACTCAGGAGCCACTGAATGTTTGTCTAGCACCTTTTCTGGTTGGCTCCTTTTCAGCTTTTTCTTTTGTAGGAATCTACCACATGAAATTTCTTTACCTTCAGCTTCAAATAAAAGCAAGCCAGAGATTTTAAGAAAGATTTTGGAAGGTAGCTTTATAATGAACTTTTTTGCCCTCATTCCACCGACTAGTCAGTACCAAACTTGTAGCTTCAATCTAATGGCAAGGCAGATGTATTTCCAGGAAGAGGATATAGCATTGGTAAGCATCCAATAATCTCTGCCATATAACTACTGTCAGTTGCCATATTAATTATAGTTCCATTTAGGTCTTCTATTTCTTCTTGAATCAATTCTGTAAGCTATAATTTTCTAGGATTAAAAAAAATTTTTTTTTTAATGTATTGCCACAAAGTTGTTTTCAGTATTAATTATGTAAGAGTAAATTTGTTCTGTTTCTGTAGTTATGTTGCATATTTTATTCTTAATAGTTTATTTGTGCCTTTTCTTTCCTTTATTTCTTTTGCTCATATTTACTAAAGCTTTATCTATTTTATCAGCTTTCTCTATAAAACAGCTTTGAGTTTGTGTTTCTCTCTTTTGTTACATACTAAATAAGTTTCTTTTATTATGTTTATTAATTCTTTCAACATACCCTGAGCTTTTTTCTGTTATTTAAAAAAAAAATTTAATTTGTATGTTTATCTCATTAGTATTATAGTTTTCTTTCCTAATGCAAGTATTTAATACTCTAGCTCTGCCTCACAAATTTCAATATCGTGTTTAAAAAAGCATACGAATCTCTTTCCTAAGTTCCATTATGATTTCCTTTTTAACTCATTGTGCGACCCCTGGTTGTGGGACCCCAACCCACGGAGGCAGGCCCCCAGTAGACATGAGGCAGGACGCATGGTGGCCGGTACCGACTTTATTGGGATCTCCGGGCGACTCAGGCGGACGGGGATGAATCGCGCGCGCTTTCTTTGTTCGGTTGACTTTATAGGGACAGAGGGCCTGGGGCGGTAGGAGAGCTGACCTGGCAGGTAGTAATTGGCTAGGTTGATTGC
>NW_016107381.1:0-24776 GCF_001604975.1 Cebus imitator
CGAGCCTGATCGCCTGGCTCCCTGCCTCAGAGCCTTTTTTAAGTTGCTGTTCCAGTCGCCTGTTGAAGAGGCGCCGGGGTCTGTTTGTTTTCCCCTGCGGCCACTCACTGCGCTGGCTTAAACAGCGGCACTGAGGTTTGTGGCGCTTTTTTTTCTTTTTTTTGCCCTGGAATCTACTGTCCTGGTTCTCTGCTCAGTCCGCTTTTTGAACCAGCGTATGGGTGACTTCCCGTGGCTCCAATCGCCAGCCTAAAGGGCCACCGGACCAGTGTATTTTGTACGGAGTACCGGGGCGCCGACAAAGCAGCCGCGCGGGGCAAAGCAGCGGTGCTGGCCGAAACAGCCGCGCTGGCCGAAACAGCCGCGCTGGTGACCGTGGAGCACCTCTGCCCGGGAATTTCCCAGTCTGTGGGCAATAAAAACACGGCGTCCACTCACCCTCTGCGCTTTCACTGGGAGCTGCAATCCTGAGCTGTTCCTAAACAGCCATCTTGGATCCAATCCCCATGACTCAAACTTTCACTGAGTCATTTCTGCATAAAAGGTTTGCCACATCCAAAGTCATTTAGCTGGGATTGTAAATGTTTTTATCTTTGGAGTGATTATACTGCATTTAAAACTTAACGTACTTTAAATTTGTAATATGTAAGTGTATTAATTTAAATATATTTTTCTCCTATTACATAGGAGAAGTCCATTTTTGGCAATGGTTATGTTCACACTTATATATTACATTTCTCCCTGTCATCTAGATCATGTCTTATTAAAAGTAATAACATTATTTTTTTTAATTTATTTACTCTGAATTTCTTTCTACCTACTGCTCTGACTCCTCTATTTTGCAGAAAATGTTTGTGACAGTTGATACATCTAGTTTCAAATTTTCTCACTTTTTGTTGAATCTTCAGTCTGGTCAAAACTGTCCTCCTTCACGTCATTGAAAATGTTCTTAATGATGCTCCTACAATCTATCATATAACTATAATCAAAATATAATTTAAAGTATCATTTTTTTTTCTTTTTTTTCCCCATTTATTTATTTTATTGCATTTTAGGTTTTGGGGTACATGTGAAGAACAGGCAAAATTGTTGCATATGTACACACGTGGCAGTGTGATTTGCTGCCTTCCTCCCCATCACCTACATCTGGCATTTCTCCCCTTGCTATCTCTCCCCAGCTCCCCACCATCTTTTTATTTGACTTTTAACATCATCTTGTTTTACCACCACTATTGGATTTCTTCCCCTTTTGCTTCTTTTGCTGGATTCTTTTCCTTTACTCAACCTTGAAATATTGGAGTGTCTCAAGAATTTTTTCTTGGGCTCTTTACATATTCAAAGCATGCTCTCCAATAAGGTATTTCATAAACTCTTAGTTTTTACTACCATCTACATATGGATGACTTTTAAGTTTATGTCTATGGCCAAGACTTTTTCCTCTCAATGAGTCCTGAGTATCAAATAAGACATTGTCTCTTGTCTGTCACAAGGATAAAAGAAAAGTATTCCAGAGTGTAGGCATTGAGCTGTGATCTTGCCTCTGCTTCTGACTAGCTGTGAGAGCTCAAGAAAGTTGTCTAACCATTCGGTACTACAATTTTCTTGTTTGTAAAAATCAAAGTAATAGAAGTAATACCTTTTCCATGGGTTCTTGTAAGGCTTCTATGAGATACATGTAAAGTGCTTAGAAAAGTGTTTGGCATGTAGTAGGTGCTCAATTAATGTTATCTATAACTACTATCAGGGTACCCCCTCCTAAGGCTTTCATAATACTGTATGTTTTCTTTTTTAAAAATGAAGCACACTAAAATTTTAGATTTAACTTATTTAATTATACAATAAGTAATTTATACCTATCATCAGTGAGAGGGCCAATCACATCTGTTTTACTCAATATTATATCATCTAATACCTGGCAGGTGGCTGAAATGAAGTAGACATTTAACCAATAGTCAACAAGGCATAAGTACTACTCCTAAAGGAAATAATCCAAGATCTTCCACAGTGAAGAAACACAATCCCCACTTGTTTTTAACCCCAAATATCAGAATTGTGTGCCAACAATAATTTTTGTTCAACGCTCAAAAATTTATATTCTTGACCATAATGTGGCAAACATTCAGATTTATTATGCAAATTTGGTTTGAGAGTATTTCAACTTAGACAAAAAAAAAATCTCTAGATAAAGCAACTCTGTGAAACACTATCAAAAAAGGTTAGTATATATTTATTTAACTTACCCAGTTATTTACCTACTATGGTGAATTTTTTTCTTAAGAAAATTCTCAATTGAACCTTGATCTAAAACACTCAGTCTAATTCTGTACCCCAGCTAAATCATCATGCATTTGTTTAATAAAACATGCTTCCTATTTTATTACAAATCAACCTCAAATAAAAATCTAACTATTGATTTTTTGTAACTATATATTCATATCCATCACCATCTAGTACATTGAGAAAAATTTGAAAGATTTTTTTAGATAATATACTTATGAATGTTGGAGTGACTGATAATATCTTCAAGATATGTAATTCCACTGATTTAGATCACCACTTCACTACTATTTAACATCATAGTATAGGTCTATATGTATTTTTCTAAAAAATGATGTGAATAAAAAATACTCATATCTGTTTGAAAAATTCTTCACTAGTTATTAATTGTGAGATGGTAACACATATGTGTATCTTCATAGATCTCTTCATTCTGACCAATAAAAATGAATGTCTCCATTTCATCCCAATATAAGATAAACAGGTAGCATTCAATCTTTGCATCAATTTTCCCAAATGGCTTTCATGCATGTTAAAATATAACATTCTAGTTATGTGTGATGACCACACCTTATGAAAACCACATATCTCTCATTTTCAGTCAAAACAAAGCAAGATTCACCAAATTTTCTCCTATGACCTACATTTTGTCTTAAAATACGATTTAGAAAGTGACCTACAAGAAGGCACCTATGCTTATAAAGATGGCCCCTCAATTAGGAAGATTTGACTTAATACGTTTTTACTTTACCGTGGTGGGAAACTGATATGCATTCAATAAACTCCTCAACTTAAGATGGAGTTACAGCTTAAGATGGGGTTTCAATTTACATTATATATTGAAAATTATAAGTTGAAAACACACATTCAACTTACAATATTTTCAAATTGTGATGGATTTATCAGGACATAACCTCATTATAAGTGGAGAAGAATCTGTACATTCATTTTAATTCCTTTGCCTGGTCCCCAGTCAAGAATTCCCACCTTAGTTGCGAACAGTTCTAATATTTTTTATATCCAAAATATCTATGTGTGATTTTAAAATATTACTGCAGAGAGGTCACAAGATTTAGCAAAGTTTAGACTCATGTGAATCTTCTCAAATATGAAATCCATATCTAAAATAAGTAAACAGGTACATTCTAAATTTTTGGAGTGACTGCTGAGGCTTACTATGGATTTGCCTCTGATGGATATAATCATCTTCATTGTCAATTTCACTGTGTGAAGACTCAGGGACAACTCCATGTCTGTCAAAATTCTGATGGATTCAGGTTGTTTTAAAATTTTACCACATATATGGTTCTATATATAATACATATAAACAAACTAATATTATATACACTATACCACATAAATATAAAAATATAATTTATATATAAAAATTATAAGACTATATAACTATATACGTATGTATGTGTATATATATACATATATATGAATTTATATATATATAAATTCAAAGCATAGATATACATATATATCTATGCTTTGAATTTATACTATCTTTTCTTATTTTCCCTTGATGTTTCAATGTTTCTTACTGAAATTATAATCTAAACACAAGTATTCACATTTCTGGGAGAAAATAAATAAATAAATGAACATAAGTACATGATAAATGGTTAAAGAATGTTACAAAAGGAAAACATAAAGTGTTCTCCAGAATTTACATTATTTTTGTATTATCAAGGAATTCACAGCGTTGAGAGACAGGACTATAGCTGGTCACATCTTTGTAAACCAAAGCTCAATCAAGCATAAGTTCAGCATGAAAATAAGTTAGTTTCTGAGGAGTAGTTGATTTTGTGTAATGAAAAATTAATAACTCATAGGTTAGTAAGGTGGCAAGCTAGATGAGCCTCTCACATTTTTTGAGAAGCATAATCTTCTCTGTGGGACATTAGCTCCACCTCCAAAACATGAAAGTATCAACATTCGCCATTACCAGCATTATTTCCACACATTCCCCCTGCACCACCACCAATATCAAAAAGAAAGCCAGAAAGAGAGAAATTTGGCTAATTTCAGCTTCTACTTTAATTTTAGGAGCACAGAATGTACAGATGTCCAAACTTCCACTCAAGAATCATTAAGAAGTCAATGTTCCTAGATAATACTCCCCATTACAATTCAACGTACCGTCTAGCAACATTGCCCCAGTTTGAGAAGGACATTAGATTGTTGCTAAAATGTTTATTAATGTCAATAATATTTGGGTGAGAATTGAAAAGTGCCATGCTGAATTGCTAGTAATAAATAATTTTTGTTACTTTTGTTTGACATTTCCATTTGCACTTTCTTTCACATTTCAGCTATATATTTGTTCACCATCTATCAGGATTTATAATTTGGGTGTCTTTTATAATTAGATAAAATATTACTGCTTTATAGGAACTTAAGAATCAAACAGTTTTGTTAAAAGGAAAAGCAGCTTGTGGCAGCAATGTCACAACTGTGAAAACATCACATTACTGATGTTGCTTAGTTTCTCGACAGGCTGATCTAGTTAGTTAGCTTGATTTTTTTCTTTCAACTGACACGTCTTGTGTGAATTTGTAGTGTCTTAGAAGCATTGATCTGCAATAAACAAAGATCATTTAGTTCATTCCCCTCAGGTTGCAGATGAAGAAATTCACTTGTGAAGGGAGAAAATTAAAAGCTATTTGCCCAAAGGCTTAGACTGTCATATGCAGGTACAGCCAGGTCTAAAAACAAACCTCCAAGATATTCTAAGTACAGTCTCACAGAACATGGTTTATATTATTAGTAATATAAGCAGTTTGTATTTTAAAATAAAGCTTCTATACTTCAAAATAATTTGTTGAACAATGAGAAATTCGGCTGGGCGCGGTGGCTCACGCCTGTAATCCCAGCACTTTTGGAGGCAGAGGCAGGTGGATCACGAGGTCAAGAGATCGAGACCATCCTGGTCAACATGGTGAAACCCCGTCTCTACTAAAAATACAAAAAATTAGCTGGNCCGTCTCTACTAAAAATACAAAAAATTAGCTGGGCATGGTGGTGCGTGCCTGTAATCCCAGCTACTCAGGAGGCTGAGGCAGGAGAATTGCCTGAACCCAGGAGGCGGAGGCTGCGGTGAGCCGAGATTGCGCCATTGCACTCCAGCCTGGGTAGAAATTCAAACCTTATACTCATTTTTGTTTCTAATTTTTGTCAAGTCAAAACATCTATACATCTCATTTATTCCTTCTTCTCAGTAGAAAAATAATCCAGATGATAATTAGAGATAAACATATATGAACAATTTAAAAATATACTATTACTGAACATGAGCTCACATGTTTATATAAAATCTACATCATTATTAAAATAGCCTGCTAATTTTATTAAATTTGTGGTAGTTAATAGTTAATGCAGTTCTGTTTTATACTGGATTGTACATTATCTATAACCCAAAAATAATCATAGACATCAACTGAAAATTTCATCTTAAGAATATTATATTTTAGCATTAACTTGTTAATATGCCAGTAAGTAGATATATGTAATATGAAGAATGAATGGATTTGGAATTACATGTAAATTGCTGGTAAGAATGGAAGAGATATGTCCTTATTTGCTCAGTTGGTAGTTATCAGGAGGGCACTTGAAGTCTACCTGTCATACTTTATATCACTTTGAAAACAGCTCTTATACAGGATTTAAAACTACTCATTTTATTTTCTTTTTAATGTGACTTTTCTCACTAATTTGACCAAATTTTTAATGAAATTGATCCCACAAATTACAGATCACACCTATGGAAAATTATAGGGGTGAAAGCAAATTTTTCATTAATGTAAAATATTTTACTGATTTATGGGGATATGTATGCGTATTTGTTACATGCATAGAATGTGTAATGATTAAGTCAGGGTATTTGAAGTATCCATCACCTGACCATTTATCATTTTTTTGTTTTCCTAACATTTCAAGTCCTCTCTTCTACCTACTTTGAAATGTATAATACATACCAGCTAACTCTAGTCATCCTACCCTGCTGTGGAATATTGAGGGTTATTTCTTCTATCTAACTATGTTTGTACTCACTAATCAATTTCTCTTTACTCCCCACGATATCCAATTTTAAAAATTATTTTTTTTATATTGCCATGATTAGGTAAAAACAAGCTACTCCATACAGACACAAAAGCAATAAATTTCTCTACATATCCATATAAAGGATTTTCCACATTCATTTAATTATTCACACTATTTTTTTTCTGGGAATTATATTTATGTCAATTCAATCTGTTACCAGGGAATTCTAAGACCATTTTTTAAATTTTCACTTTAAATACTAGGAAACTGAAGAGGAAATGTGAGATGAGTATTCTACAAAGTGAAAATTTGCAGTCTCTTCTTGGAGTTATCAGATTCCATCATCATTGTTTTGCATTAGCAATCAACAAGTTTTTGGAATAGAAATGAGGAGCTAGTTGGTGGTAGACAGTGGTACTGTGATTTATAATATAATCATTAGTAGACAAATCATAATGCCAACTGCTAATTGAGAACCACTTTTGAAAAATTTTTAATTTTTTTCTATGTTGTTAAATGTTCAGTGTTTCCAAACATGTGGAACATGAATTTCATTAAGATTTTATATCTAAAATCCAGTTTATAAGAAAAATTAGGGGTGGATGGATAGGTTAGCAAAAGAAAGAAAGAATATTTTGAATGTTATATTTTTAGGTATTAAAAAATAAATGAACTCAAGAAGGCTACATGTCTCTTATGTATCTGCAATAATCAGATAGCATTACCTTACTTGACTTTCTTGAATATGTGGATTAAAATTTCTAAAGAATTTTAATACTTCTTACATGATAGCATTATCTATTTTAATACTATGAATATGTTTTATCTCATTTTATTTCTCCAATTGCATATATAATTGTCATAGAAGGTACCAATAAAAGCAGTGATTTCCTTTGACAGACAGGCTAGGTCAGACACTGGTCAGGAGTATGTGCTCTAATATCTTGGATCTAGGTTAGGTAAAAGGATACCCCAAAGCGGCTATTCAGGCATTAAAAAGGTTCCCCTAATGATCAATTCTGAGTGGGGGAACAGAGCCAATTACCAAGGACAGGGTTGAACAGTTGAATGACAGAGTAATACTTGAATCAGGCAAAGAGAAGGAAATCAGGCACATTTGGGAGATGGGGTTAGGACAATGAAGGATTAAAATTCTGAATTTGGAGAAATAGGAACACTTTTGCACTGTTGGTGGGAGTGTAAATTAGTTCAACCATTGTGGAAGACAGTGTGGCGATTCCTCAAGGACCTAGAAATAGAAATTCCATTTGACTCAGCAATCCCATTACTGGGTATATATCCAAAGGATTACAAATCGTTCTACTATAAGGACACGTGCACACGAATGTTCACTGCAGCACTGTTTACAATAGCAAAGACCTGGAACCAACCCAAATGCCCATCGACGATAGACTGGATAGGGAAAATGTGGCACATGTACACCATGGAATATTATGCAGCCATCAAAAACGGTGAGTTTGTGTCCTTTGTAGGGACATGGATGAACCTGGAAACCATCATTCTCAGCAAACTGACAGAAGAGCAGAAGATCAAACACCGCATGTTCTCACTCACAGGCGGGTGTTGAACAATGAGAACACATGGACACAGGGAGGGGAGCACTACACACTGGGGTCAGTTGGGGGAAAACAGGGGAGGGTTGGTGGGGGGTGGGGAGCTGGGGAGAGATAGCAAGGGGAGAAATGCCAGATGTAGGTGATGAGGATGAAGGCAGCAAATCACACTGCCACGTGTGTACCTGTGCAACAATTTTGCATGTTCTTCACATGTACCCCAAAACCTAAAATGCAATAAAATAAATAAATGGGGAAAAAAATCACTGTAATAAAGCATTCATCACTGTTCATTAATAATAAAAAAATTCTGAATTTGTCCTCTTTTTACTTTATTAAAAAATATAGATTCATCTATGTTCATAGCTATCTATACAATATTAGATACTCTGCAGCATGTGTATTACATACATCCAGATTTAATCATTAAAAATTGTGAGGGAATTATTATTTAATCTATTCTATTCTTGATGAGAACCAGGGTTAGGATGTTTCAAAGTCTCACATTTAATATGTGGTGAAGTTAACCTTCAAAACTAGTCTAATCTCATAGTTTATGCTTTTACTTATGATAACATATTTCTCAGTTCATGGAAGAAAACCACACCAAGAATTTTGAAGAGGTATTAAGTAGCAGATTCTATGTCTGCTATATCAGAATCTCTGGAAATGAGATTCAGGCATCTGCCTTTTAAAAGACTCCTCAAGTTGTTCTAAATAAGATGACATTCTAGTACCATGAAACTATGCTATAGTGCTTCCAATAAAAAATGAACACACCAAAAGAAAGCACAACAAAATGTATTCTATTTAAATGAGTTTAAACACTTGAAAATATCATAAGACACTGGAAGAAATGAGCTGAAAGTCTATAGCCATATTTAGAACAGGTGTATTTGATTCCATCCTTCCTCTCTGCTCTTTTATTACTCTGTCATTCAACTCTTCAATCTTGTCCTTGGTACCTGGCTTTGGGCCTCCACTCAGAATTGATCATTAGGGTAACATTTTTAATGCCTGAATATGCACTCTTTCCCATAATCTTTAACCGTCCTCTAATTCTTTTTGTTTTTAGCCACTTTGGGATAACCATTTTACGTAATCTAGATCCAAGATAGTAAAGCACATACTGCTGGCCAGTGTCCTGACCTAGGCTGTCTGATAAAGGAAGCTTGTTGCTTTTATTGGTACCTTCTATAACAATTATATGTGCAACTGGAGAAATAAAAACAGGTAAAATATATTCATAGTATTAAAATGGATAATAATATATTATGTAAGAAGTATTAAAATATTTCAGAAATTTTAATCCACATATTCAAGAAAGTCAGGCAATGCTAACTGATTATTTCAGACTCATAAGAAACATGTAGCCTTCTTGAGTTCCTTTATTTTTTTAATATCTAAAAATATAATGTTCAAAACATTCTTCGTTCGTTTTACTAATAGCCTTCTTATATGAACTCCTTCATTAATTTTTACTTTAGCCCATGCAGAAGGGAGCTAGAATCATTATCGGCATCTTCTCTGATATCTAGAAACTTCTGTACACTGACCTTACTGCATGTCACTTGGTTCTGCATGTTTATCAGGGAAGAAAACCAGTGCTTAAATACTGTCTTGTAGCATTAGTAAACCCAGATAAGAAAGTGAAGGACACTCTCCTTCCACTACCCCATTTTATTTTCCTGAAACATGGTATTTCTCTTTTGTACTTTTCCTTTGGATATGCCTCATACACTTAGTTTTTATTATAATTACCATGTAATAAGGTTATCTGACACATTTAATAAATTCTTAAGTTACAAGTAAGTTATACATTTAGAAAAACATAAACAAAGACATCATTTTCCCATTCTTACCTTTACATTGTCACTTACATGTATGCAAATATAAGATTACCAAAAACAAATGGTCATTTCTAAACACATAAAACAGTTTTAAATAAAAATTATGACTAATATAATATTTGGTTTACACAAATACTTCTACTTTTGTCTTCAACCAGCACTCCACTTGAATGGAGGAAAGAGTAACCCAGTCAACCACACTGGCTTGAGGTCACTCTCTATGATGGTACAATATGAGTCACAGTGCTGGCGATCATTTTGCTGTAGGATGGAGAAGCTGACACATTGTTGTTAAGTAGAGAGAAAGTGTCATTTTTTGCAAAAAGATCTGAACAGAGTTTATTCCACTATGACTATCAGGAAAATTTGCCACATTCTTTATACCAAGATTTGACATATAAAAAGAAAGGAAAAATATTCTAAATAACTTCTCACAGTGAAGAACACGTCCTTAAGGAACTGTGATGAGTAACTTAAAGAACACAGGGTTTTGTTTTGTTTTGCCATTTTTTCAAAACAAAAAAATGACAGATCAGCACCAAACACTAAAATGTTCGAATAAAAGAAAACTGTTTTTGTGGACACCATAATTTAGAAGAGAAATTGACAATTTTATGGCTCCATCTCAGGAAATACTAGGATTGTTTAGATATCGTCACATATAATGTTTCTATCTCCCGAGAGTTATACCTATACCTTATTTATTTTCATATGAATGAACCTCTGTTAACTTGTAAATCACAATACAAGCAAAATATATTGGATACCTCATTTTATTGTAATTTTAAGGTATCACAAATATCTCTCTAGTGAAAAGTGCATTATTCATTGAAAAAAATAATAATTATTGCTACCTTTCCAAACAGAAGAGTTGTTGCTGTTGATACAAGGATTAAATATCCTCCTTTAAAAATACTCATTATGATAACTGTCAACACTAAGCATTTATATTCTGTCTTTTAATCTTTATTCAAATTTTGATTTAATTTCTGAAGGTTTGATACAGTTGTGATTATATTTTTATTTGAAATATTTTTCTATGTTTGACAATATGGCATACAATTTCAAAATATTTAAAGACATTTGATGGATAGTAAATATTGTCAGAGTTCAATATAGTAATGTAGAAAATATAGAAAACAGAAACAACAGTTTAAGAACGTAATTTGAAATGGAATGATCATGGACCTGAGAGATAGAAGATATAAGTTTGTGATCCTGGCTTTGAGTAAGTATTTTTTCAACTCTTAGTTCCCCGTGCTATAAAACACGGGCTATTAAACAATATGATGTTGAATTACATTAAACATCAATGTAATTGTAAAAATTTAAAATTAATTCTAAAAAATTAGGTTCAATGTAATTCTAAAAAAGTGTCTAAATGCCCAATTAATTTTCTAATCTTTAATTAAAATTTAAATTTACCTATTCTATCTATATCCTAATATCCTAATTAGAAAAATATAACTAATAATTGATTTTTACTCAGAGGAGATTAATATTTACTAAATAAAAGTGTCCAATAGTCTTATCAGTATATTTTTTAATTTTTAAAATAATTAGTAACTTATTGTGCCAGCTTTTGTACCAAAACAAAACACTCTAATACTCAGTGTCTTAAAAACAAGTTATTGAGGTTACAGTACTGTGGGTTAGCAAGTAGGGCTGACCTCTATTGGATGGTTCTTTTGCTAGTTTCTTTGAAAGGCTCACTTATGTCTGGCTGGAATCAACTGCCACGTCAGGTGTCTATTTATTTTTCAAGGAAAAACTCGTCTGAGAAGATATCTCTGCTCCACGAGGTCTCTCAGACATCAACCACCAACAGGCTATTCAACATACATATTTTGGAATCTGGGCGCTCATGAACTCTTATCAAGAGCAAAAGCTACAAGGCTTAAAATTGTCAGAGTGTCTTTGTGCAAGCTCAGATCTTGTCAAAGCAAGGCATAGGCCTGTCAGATACAGAAATTGGAGGAAAAGCATATCTCCTAATGGAAGTAGTTACAAATTCCCCCAACAGTTATTAAGTTAGTATTATGTATGCCAAATGTCATCACGATCCATTGTTGGTATGCAGGTTGAGAAGATCTGGTTTTTGTGTTTCCTGTATTTTGCAGAAAATTTGGAGGGAGAATCCAGTTCCAGCTACTGTAGTTTTGCCATAATAAATGGCCTCTTCTTTAAAAACTTTAATGCCTTTTCTAGTTACTCCCAAATAAATAGTAAGCTTCAATTTCTTTTATATATTCCATGTAACTTAACTTTATTATTTTATTATTGTTCATTGTTTAGAAGGCTTCTGTATGCTTATTTTGATTAATTTTGATGACTTGTAGCAAGAGATGCTATAGAGCTATAGAGAAGGGTAAAAAATTATAGGTGATGCGAAAAATAAGTTCTGAGAAAAAAATAACATTACTTATATTTTCTGAGACAGAGTCACCATCTGTCACTCAGGCTGGAGTGCAGTGGCACAATCTCAGCTCACTGAAAACTCCACCTTTCTGGTTCACACAATTCTCCTGCCTCAAACTCCAGAATAGCTAGGATTACAGGCATGTGCCACCATGTCCAGCTAATTTTTGTACTATTTTAGTACCGATGGGGTTTCACCACGTTGTCCAGGTTGGTCTTGAACTCCTGGCCTCAAGTGATTCTCCTGCCTCAGCTTTTCAAAGTGCTGGGATTACAGGCATTAGCCACTGCACCTGGCACAGTATTACTTTTAGCTCAGTAAAGATGGTCATCTCAAAATTATAAAGTATATGTAGGAACTAATGGACACAATAAAAAATTTTGATATTGTTCCAACAATCTTTTGTTGCATAACAACTACCCAAAACTTGGTGACTAAAAACAACCAACAACAACAACAACAACAAAAACCAATATGTTGTTGTTTCATGCTTTAGTGGTTTGACTGGACTGAAAAGGATAGTTCTTTCCTTAGGTCTTGCATTTGGCTGTAATGGGAAAGCACATGTGGCCGAGATCATGCTGAAGGTTCAATTTCGCCTTCACAGTGTGTGGGGAATTCTAGATGTTCTCTTCATTCTCCTATCTAATACATTGATATTCCTTAGCCACTCTCCCTCTCATGCAAAGTACCATGTTATCCACATGACTTGGGTTTCCCAAGTAAGACAAGTCCAAGGTAGTCACAGTTCTTACACAGTTGTGGGCTCCCAAAAGTCCAGAAGTAAAAACTGTCAGGCCAAATGGGGTGCCACACAGAGCTAGCTGTTTGACAAAGCAGTTACAAGGCCTACCCACAGTCAAGCGGGTGAAGGATTCTGCTCCTTAACAAAAATGTGGCAGGATCACATTGCAAACAGCATGAAGGATAGGAGACAATGTTGTGGCTATCTTTAGAAAATTAAACATGGCAGAATAATGAACACCATTTTACTGATAAGGAAAATCAGTCTCAGAGAGATTAGATACACTGTGCATTATATCATAGCTACTGGGTGGCAGGTTTGTGATTCAAATCCAGGTCCATCTGGTTTTAAGACCCGGAGTTGTTTTTTTCAAAAACAATAAAATTGATGACTGTTATCTAAAACACATTCACACATGTCACACATACATATTAGGTAAACACTGTTCTTTACGATACGGTTGTCAGAAATCTACCACACGAATTTCATCCATTTTTTTAAATTTAAATGTTAAAAAAAAATCCTACAAGGATTTAACCCACATTGTGTGCAACACAATCAGGATTTAAAACGTAAGGTGTTATTTTGATCATAAATGGATGATTTTATCCTGTACTTTGATAAGATGGAATTCTGCCTTTATAAAATGGGAAAGAACAGAAAGATATCATAGTCATTTGTCTTAGCATATTAACATGTACTCAATTTTATATCACACATTCTTAAGATGATGTGGACAACTTAACCTCATTAACACACACACACACACACACACACACACACACACACACACACAGAGAGAGAAAAATGCTTTGGTAAAAGATAGACAACCTTATCAAATATTTTACATGTATTTTGGAAGACACTGGCATTTCTTATTGACAACAAAATATAATTTTTACCTTGTGACCAAGAGGATCTTATTGCTTCCTGAAGCCTGGCTAAGATTTAGATTGGTTTCTTCCTAACCAGAGGTCCCTTACCTCCCTTTTCTTAGTGATTTTACTTTAGAAAACTTGCAATTGTAAATTCTTTCTCTGCCCCTTAGACATAGAAATTGTCAACAACTAGGAATGTCTTTCTGAGGGACCTAGGAACAATCCTTTGTAATGTAATCAAGAAAGATAGCACCTTTATCTTTCTTGATTACAATCAAATTTCTTTGGGAGGGTAGAAGCCTATCTTTGATAAATGCCAATAAGCAAACACAGATAGAATAATCACATTGACTAATCTTCCTAAAGTCCTCCAGGATTTTTCCATTAGCTCAACCCAGCATTTAAACCTCCTCTTGTCACGGTGCCTGACACCTGAATCCTAGCACTTTGGAAGGCCGAGGCAAGAGATGGAGAGCGTCCTGGCCAACATAGTGAAATCCTATCTCTACTTAAAATACAAAAAATCAGCTGGGTGTGGTGGCATGCACCTGTAATCTCAGCTACTCTGGAGGCTGAGGCAGAATTGCTTGATCCCGAGAGGCGGAGGTTGCAGTGAACCAAGATCAGGCCACCGTACTCCAGCCTGGTAACAGAGCAAGACACTGTCTCAAAAATAATAATAAAAATAAATAAATAAATAAAACCCCTCTTAACTTTGTGTCTCACAGTAGTTGAGTCCAATATCTTTTCTCTATTGCAATAGTTTTGAATCCTATTAAAATGGTGTGAATATAAATTTTTCTTGCCTGTTTAACTGTGCCTGGTGGCATTTTTCCTTGACAACTGAATTAAGTTTGCTGTTTGTTAGACATAAGTTTAATTACCAAATCATTTTCACTGGTTTCTCTTTGACATCTACAACTGAAGTCCCAAGAACTTGATGTTATTGTTCTTCTTTGATTCCAAATACAAACCAATGTTTATACATGAAACGAAGTTTGTCACCTACACAGTAAACTGCAAAAGTATTTTCCAAGGTGAAAGGCTTAGGTTTTGTAAGAAGAAAGCAAGAGCAAAACAGGAAGAGTCTACTGGGGGTGTTACAGTGCCTGGGGGCTGGAGATGAAGAATCCTGATGTAGATGGGAATTTCCCACCAGCCTCAAAGGATAAATGGTATAAAGTGACTCTCTCATATTGGCGGCCCATTGTGGTGGTGGTGGGGGGGGGGGGATGTCAAAGAAGAGAAGTGGGAATGGAGTCCACCTGCTTGTTACAAGAATAAGTGTATAAGTAGTCATACACTATGTTTTGGCAGTTACCATCCAAGGAGGAAAACATAAACAAAACAGGGCTTGAGTTAGGGAGTGATGCTTGTACGTGTCTTTTGGGTGCAAGAAAATTTGCTGTAAGTCTGAGAACTTTGGCAAGGCCTGAGCAACTGTCTCAGGGAAATGATTTTTTGGTGCCCTGGTAGTCTAGCAGCTGGGCTGCACTAAATTAAGTCTTTGTGAAGGACAGGTTTTAATGATGACAGACAAGTTTCACTTAACTGCGAAACTTAGAATGATAAGTACAATTGTTAAAGTGCTTTGCAAAAATGAGAAACATGATTTAAGCATTTTGATGGCAATTATGACAATGAGATTAGATAAAAACATACTAAGAACATTTAAGTCTAAAACTACAAAACAAAAACATAAGTATGTTTAAAACTCAAATGCCCAATAACTTGCATTATCTATACTTGTGTTTCAGAGTAGTAACAAGAAAGTATGTGTATTATAAACAAAGGTTGAAATACTGGCAAATTGTTAGTCTTCTATCAATGTATTAATATAATAAAAAAGATCATGGTAGTTCTATTTATCAAAAGTGTTTTCTAAATGCATAAAAAACCTTAGTATAAGCTATGTTATTAAACAAAATTGGAGGAAAAACACATATTCAAAAGATTTATGTATTTTGGAGATGATTCCTGTTATGATGCGATTGACAAAGTACTTGACATTATTTTCATTTTTGTTTAATAAAAATTGATTGCACTTATTACAGCATCATGAACCACTCTATTACAAGAGCTGAGGAGACATTTCTTCCTTATTCCTATTTGCAGCCACTTTGCCTTCAAAGATATGTTGGCTTGAAATTCATCATCATTTCTCTCCTGATTCGTAAATGAGAATTTTCATTGAAAATTTGGTGAAATTCCATGTTCCATTTTTTGAGTTACAGAAGCAATAAAATTAAGTAGTTTTCACTTGCATGTTGTTTTAGGTAAAATTTGGAGTATTTTTCTGGTGAAGGTCATTGAAGAAAACTTTGGAGTGAGCATATTTCTGAAAGTAGAAAACTCTTTTGACAAATTTTATATAAAATGTTTGGTATTTACTTTGGATTTATAATGAAAACAATATTTTAAAAAACTAAAACTTCTGTTTATTCTTAATTAATAGTATTTATTCAATTCTCTTTTTTTCAATTCTTATTGTGGTATTCGCATCTTTTTTGGGACACTGATGTGTCTTTTCTTATATAATATTCAATAAAAAAAGATACATTTCATTTTCATTTAATCTAAAAGAATAAGTGTTTCCACATTGTAATGGTCAATTAACATATTTTAAAGATTATATTCTATATTAAACATAAACATGTAATTTTTGTAACTTTTATCATGACTTAATTCCTTGCAAAAAAATTAAAATAATGATTTCATTGGGATTCCATGCCTAGTTATATGACCCAGAAGATTTGACTCATGAAAATAAAGAAAATACTTGAAGGTAAAAATACTTGGTATTATTTTAATTTTAAAATTATCAACTACTGGGAAAATAACAAAATAATAAAATTGGGAAAATAACAAAAGTAAAATATAAAACTTAAATTCCACCAAATCCTCATACCCAAACATAACAAAAACATTTTGTAGTATTTCCTACAGATATTTTAAACATACACATGTACAAACATATACATATGTGTGTTCATGTGTGCATGTATGTGTGTTTATATATGTGATTATATAAATACAAGTATGTTTATATATACATGCAAGTGATTATATATGTATAAAATCACTTGTAAGTTGAAGAAAGACTTCCAAAAAATGTTCACATCCTAATCTCTGATTTTTCTGAATGTTACCTTATATGGCTAAACAAGGACTTTTTGAATATGCTTATATTAAGCATCTTTTTTTTTTTTTGAGATTGAATTTCACTCTGCAGTCCAGGCTAGAGTGCAGGGGTGCAACCTCAGCTCACTACAACCTCCACCTCCCAGGTTCAAGCAATTCTCCTGCCTCAGCCCCCTGAGTAGCTGCCTCATCACATCTGGCTAATTTTTAGCAGAGACCAGATTTCTTCATGTTGACCAGGCTGGTCTTCATTCCCCCCACACCCCCTTGCCTCAAATGATCCACTCACTTGGGCCTCCCAAAGTACTGGAATTACAGGTGTGAGCCATCACACCCAGCTGCATATTATATATGTTGAGATAAAATTATCAATTACCCAGATAGACCTTAAATGCAATCACCTGTATCCTTATAAGAGGGAGGGAGAGGGGACAGCACAGACGCATAAATGAGAATGCAATGTTAAAAGACTGAATCAGAGATTAGAGAGATATGGCCACAGGCTAAATCATTCTGACAACCACTAGGAGCTGTAAATGGATGAATAGATAAAGAAAATAGGGTACATATATACAATGGCATATTACTCAGCCATAAACAAATAGTGCAATCCTATCATTCACAGAAAAACATGTAAATGGAAGTTGAGAATATTGTATTAAGTGAAGTTATCCAAACACAGAAAAACAAACATTGTAAAATCTCACTTTTATGTGGGCGCTAAAAGGAACTTCAACTCATGAAGACAGAGAGGAGAATGATGGTTATTAGAGTTTGAGAAGGGTAGTGAGGAGGGGAACATAGAGAGAGAATGATTAATGGCTAAAGAAATACAGTTAGCTAGAAGGAGCAAGGTCAAGTGTTTGATGGCACCATATGGCAACTATAGTTAACAATAATTTGTTGGCTATTCCAAGATAACTTAAAAAATGAAATTATACTGTTCCTAACACAAATAAATAATAAATTATTGATGTGTTGGATATCTTAATTACCCTGATTTGATCATTATACATTGTATGCTTATATCAAAATATCACCTGCTCCACATGAATAGATGCAGCTATTATGTATCCATTATATCAGCCTCTTTCTCAAGAGGCTCTAATAGAGAATTTTCTCCTTACCTTTAACATTTTTATTTTTTATTTTTAATAAAAACTATTATTTATTTTAAAAACAAAAATGTTAAAGGCAAGGAACAAATTCTCCATCATAGCCTCTTAAGAAAGTATGGTCCCATAACTTCTTGACTTTGACCCAATGACACTAATTTTGAACTGCTGGCCACCAGTACTGTGAGAAAATAAATTTCTGTTGTCTTAAAATATCAGTTTGTAGTAATTTGATATAGCAATCCGAGGAAACTCATAAACCACATAATCATAAACATAAACATAAAGTTATTGTATAATTTAATTTTCTAGTGCTATTTATTAGTTTACACCATTCTAGTCCTGTATTTATCTTTTTCCATCAGTTATATAGGTAAACGTTTGACACAATGGCTGTTGCTTCCAAAGGAAGTAAAACAAGAATAAAGCCTTCATCACTTTACAAGTTTTCTTTCTATTCTCTCTACAGCTATATGTGTTGGTATTTAATATGACTCAGAGAGGCATAACATAGCACAGTTTCCTCTCTTCTTTCTCTCTGGCTGTGACTTCTGCCAATTCACCCATTGGTCACTCTTCATCACTCCTTGATTGAAAGTGATGTGATAGTGGTTACTTTGTGGTGGAGCCTTGAAAACCGGTATTATACTGAATTTTTTAAACTACATTGCTTTTAAACAACCTAGCATTATCACAGGAATGAATCTGGTATTGAATCTTGTAAAAGTAGCCTAAGCTCCTTAGAGGGAATGATGCTATGGACATACCAATAAACAAATTTAAAATATTATTCAGATGAATGAAAAGGTTTCAACTGCCTTCAGGCCATTGCAATTATGAATAGATTGTGGATCTATGTTTGGAGGAAAATAAAATATCAAGAAATATTTGTATCATTTTCTTTTGTTTTATAGAGAGAATCAATACATACTTAATAAAGATGATAAATTACTTATTCCAGTAGAAGAAGCAATAAATGATTCTCCTCTATACCTTGAGTAATATAATATTTCCTTTTATTTATGAATGAACTGCACTTTTAGCCATATAAAAGCTCTCTGCTTGTCTCATTTTATAGCTGCAATTTGTTTTCTTATAATTACATATGTTAAGCAATGAAACTACAGTGTCCAGCAACCTTTGCCACTTAAAGAATTATTTGAAGACTAAGCTTAATATCGTAAATTTTAAGCTTAGTCTTAAATAACAATAAAGCTTGCAGCCTTGCAGACCTGTGCTTTAGTTTGGTTGTTAGCTTTTGTGATTTTTGTGCATGGCAGCATAGGGTTTACTTCACCCTGTGTAAGAACCAGCAAAACTCTCAAATTAACTGTTTTATTTCTTTATTAAATTATTATTATTACTTTGTGTGTGCGTGCGTGCGTGTGTGAATTCTAGAGAGAGAGAGAAAGAGGGAAAGAGAGCGAGAAAGACCACAAATATCAATGTCTAGTTGGCAACAAGAGCTAGCTATTACTGAGTCTTCTCTAAAGGGTATAATATTCAATACTAGCATTTCACATGGAAATATAATATAGCTATACCAAAGAAGTTACATTTAACCTTCATATTGGAGCAACAATGAATTACATTTACTATTGTGATGAAATCACAATTTTATCTGGACTGTGGGAAATTAAGCTCAAGAAATAAATAGGGAAAGAAAAGTTTATTAGTTTCCTGGGCTGCTTTAACAAAGTACCACCGATTGGGTGGCTTACGTAACAGAAATGTATTTTCCGACAGTTCTGGAGGCTGGAAGTCCAATAACAAGGTTTCACCAGAATTGGTTACTTCTGAGGGTATTGGGAGATAACCTGTTTTATCCCGCTCTAAGAGCTTCTTGTGGTTTGCTGGCAATCATTGGCATTGCTTACGTTGTATCTCTGCCTTCATCTTTACACAGCATTCATCCTGTGAATGCCTCTAACTACCATTTTTCTCCTTTTATCATGACATTAATCATATTGAATTAGAAATCCACCCTACTCGAATGTGATCTCCTCTTAGGTAACTACGTCTGCCACAACTTTGTTTCCAAATAAGATCATTTTCTAAGGTACTGGGGGTTAGGATTTCAACATTTAAATTTTGTAGAAACACAATTAGATCCTTTCCAGGAAATGTTCTGCCTGGCTTTTCTTCTGGTATTGTTTTGTCTTTTTGAAGCTTCAGTGTGGGTGGACATCATGGAGATAAAGCAATAGAAACTATTCGTGGTAGAATAGGAAATATCTGTGGGAAGTTGATATAGTTTGGCTCTGTGTCTCCACCCAAATCTCGTGTTGAATTGTAATTCCCAATGTTGGGAAAGGGACGTGATGAGAGGTGATTGGATCATGAGGGTACATTCTGCCCTTGTCTTTGTGACAGTGAGTGAGTTCTCACCAGATCTGATGGTTTAAACAGCCATGCTTCCAGTTAAGACTCCTGAACTGTGAATCAAGTAAACCTCTTTTCTTCCTAAATTACCCAGTCTCAGGTAGTTCTTTATAACAGTGTGAGATAGGAGTAACATAGAAGTGGTAATTAATAATAACATTTTAAAAGACTGAAGAGGTTTTAGGACCAAATGGTATGCCTCTTTCCATTACCCTAGGATGGCTAATTTTTCTGATACTTCTATAATACTTGGATCATTTTGGGGAAATTTTATATTTTAATTGTTAAGGCTTCACTGGGGGAAAAATTATTGTTAACATACATATATTGGTTTAGAAAAGACAAACAGAGACATTTAATTTATTTGGACTATTTTTAATAAAACAGTTTGTGAATGAATACGGATTCAGATATTTAGTCATTTTGGGTTCTAGTTTATTAACTGATTTATATAGATGTCAACATACCCATGTTACAGGCATTACACTCATTGGAGTCCTATTTGATGAATGCGATCAATAAGGGTAATCATTCTGATTAAATGGGAGTGGAAATAACAGAAATAATACAAAAAAGAAAAAAAACAGAATATCAAGGAAATGGAAGTGAAAAGAATTGCAAGAATGAGAATCAAAGAAAAATACGTGAAAAGCAAGACTTATCACCATACCTGAACCCTTTGTTTAAGGGTTCATGTGTTAAATATGGTTCATGTACTAAATTCAGATACGAATATCTTCTTATAAAGTACTTCACATTCATCTTTTTTTTTCATTTAGATCCCCCATATTCATGGAAATGCCATGTTTTAATTACTCTCATATGAAATGATGTCAACATTCATTTTAAATTTCAGCAATCACAAAACCTTTCTGTAGTTATGTGGGAGTAAAAATAAGAATTATTTTGTTAGCTTTGATTTTCATGTATTTGCATTCTATACTTATTTCCCCTGTTAATTAGTATCACAGAATGTCTCTGAGTCGGCATATTATCCCTCCTCAGTACTCCAGGTAATAATTGAAATTCAGGACAGGTAATGTATTACAAAGCTCATTGATAAAGTTAATCAATATAATCCAAGTTAATTCAAGACTGGTGTATGAAACAGGAAGTTCTTCTTACTTCCATGTTATTATTCCAAATCGTATGTCTGTGCCTGTGTGTGTGTCTTTTGATGGCTGAATTCTTTGTATTTCTGTATTGCTTTGGCTATAATACAATTTTCCTTGCTATTGTTAGGACATTTTTTTTTTTTTCACACTTCTGCAACCAATTACCAAATTGAGTACCTGGTTTCCTCCAAAATCTGGACTCTCTCATTTAGTAAAATCCTTCAAGAAAGAAGCACTGTATTTTATTTTGCTGATAGTAACTGTATTTTTGATGCTGCTTTCTGAATTTCTCTGATTCCATTCCTTTATCACTTATTTATGTAACAGTTCTCAAAGTTTTTAAGTCCTTAGCATGCTTTGAAACCCTTACATTTTTGAACCATGCTTGAAAAGATTAAAATACACAAGGAAGGATCACACTAGTTATTTGATAGCTCTTCACCCATATGCCTTTCTTTAGTTTTCAAAGCTAAACTTCTAGATGCAAGAACTCAGGAGTAAAGGCTTTCCCACATCCCATAAACATGTTTTTTTTTGTTGTTTTTATTTTCACGTTGAGCCCTCTAGGTCTGACTTACCTTTTCATCTGACACGACCATTTAATCTGAATATTTCATGCAAATAAGCTTAGCAGAATAGTAAACGACCTCATTCATAATAAAGATTATCATTAAAAAATTAGACTGCAATCATGTGAAGAATTTTCTTGAAGCAATCTGCAAAAGCATTTCTGCAATGTATAAACATAGATTTTCTTTAGGTTTCTTTTACAGTAAATTTCCTTTTGCCATACTGCTATAGTAATTCTCAACACGGATATGTGATACAATATACCAGCATAAATTTCGTTAACTTAGTTTTCTATAGCTCATTGTGCAATATTCAACTAGGGAACAGAGAAAATTCTAAGAAATAGAAGTAAACAGTCAAAAGTAAATAGTTTGTCCAAAATTTTTTTCATTTACTGTGAAGCTATTACTGTTTTCCTAAGAAACATGAGATTAAATATTTTGAATTATTACTTTATAAAATCTCAATCTTTTTTTTCAGGTAGCCAGTGTAAACATCAATAAAGGTTCTAATAAAGTATTCTTTAGTTAGGTTTTATATCCCCCAGTGAAATAAAATCTAATAGCAACATAGAACAGCAGCCTTGCTTCTTATGTCATTATTTACATTGTCATTCAAATTTCTTGCAAAATGGTTAAGTTCTAGAACTAGAAGTTTATTTAGAAGACAATATTCGTGCTAATTTTCTCCAGCCTTTGATAAACTCTTACCGATCCTCAGGAAATATCTGTATAAAAGTCCCTGGGTTCTATTCTAAAGAGGTTTTTAAAATTCGTTTTCTTTTCTTTCTTTTTTTTTTAACTACATGAAGATTGTGGTATATTTCTTGGAACTCTTCTTTATACATAGTTAAGGTTTTTCTCTTCCTTCCTCAAACAGAAGCTAGCTATTGTGATTATGTCAAATTGTTATTTCAATTCAATTCCATTTTACATCTCTTCCTGACCTGTAAAATTATTACTTGTGACACCCCTTATATCTGGAAAGGTATTTCTATAGATATAAAAGTGAGCAATCCTGAGCATGATTTATTTGTTTTATTTGGGATAGGGAAGAGGTGAGTAGTTGATTTAAAAATTCACAGTTCATCATATTCTGAGAAGTGTTTTTATTTATAATTTTATTTGTGAATGTAAAATCTTTGCTATTAGAAATAAAATAAAAATACTTTGTATAACTTAAAAATTAGGTTGAATTGATCATATATTTAAAGTGCCTGGAAAAAAAAAAAAACTTAACTTCTAATTTAATGTAGATAAAAAATACTTCATCTCATGACTTTGGCATCCTAGCATCCACCTCCCTTTTTCTAAATAACCTTGCATGCATGATCTATAAAACATTCCCTTCATTACTTCTGGTCTTTCACTGCCTTAATTTCCAGATTCCTCAAAACCATTTTCTAACAATCACTATACCTTTAAACTCTGGGAAACAGCTTTTCTCCCTTTTTGTTTTTCGTAATGTGTTTTGTAGAAAACTTTTTGAGGTCCCGAGATGTGGTAAATATTCTCCAGTTGTAGCTTCAGGTATACAGTTAGATAACCCACAAAAGTAGAGAATCATATTGTCATTGGCTATAGTACATGCCCGTTTTTTTTTTTTATTTCCTCTCTACTATAATATTATTCTAAGGTATAAATGAGGTATGGAACAAAGACAAAAAAATATGAGGAAAAGAGGGAACAGAGGCATGTTTGCCCTGAAGAAGACAATCACAATTAAGTGTATTAATTCATGTATTATATTTAATTTCCTAATTGAGCTCCAGAATATCCACCTATTTTAAAAAGAAAATTATCTAAATTTAAGTGATGAGAACATTAGTCAGAAGCAAATCTGAAAAATAGTTTCTATTGGCAGGGATTCAGAAAATAGATGCCAATGTTTCTCGACCTTAATTGTAGTGAAAAAGTTAAATAGTCACACAAAAATTCTAACAGAAGGAGTAGCATATTGTATGTGCCCAATCCATATGACGTAAGCTACAATTATTTGCCCAAACTATAAACTTTGAAGATCAGGCTTTTAGGTTACAAGATATTGTTAGTGAACTTGTTGTAATACATTTATGGCACAAACTTCTCCATATAGAATGGCACACTGTGCTCACAAAATAAAAAGTTGCTCCTGAGGGCAAAACATAATAATGATGACGGGAAATGTAAACTAAAATTAAGAGTTTTAGGATTTCTTTTTCTCTATTAGTCACACTCCCAATTCATCTGGAAAACACAGAAAGAGATTAAAAAAAGAGAAAATATATATATCATGATTTCACATTTCATAGATAACCATGTTAATATTTTCCTACAATTCTATAGCTTCATTTCATCACACTCTATTTAAAATTCTAAGTCCTATTTTATTTTTAAAAACATTACACACACCAGGCACTGTGGCTCACGACTGTAATCCCAGCACTTTGAGAGGCCAATGCAGGTGGATCATGAGTTCAGGAGATCGAGACCATTCTGGCTAATGCGGTGAAACCCCATCTCTACTAAAAATACAAAAAATTAGCCAGAGGTAGTGGCAGGCGCCTGTAGTCCCAGCTCCTCAGGAGGCTGAGGCAGAAGAATCGCTTGAACCCTGGAGGCAGAGGTTGCAGTGAGCAGAGTTTGTGCCATTGCACTCCAGCCTCGGCAACAGAGCGAGATTCT
>NW_016107381.1:24817-70886 GCF_001604975.1 Cebus imitator
AATATTGTCTGAAAACCCCAGGGGATGCCTGAAACTACTGATAGTGCCAAACCCAATATATACTGTGTTGTTTAGGTGGAACAGAGATACTAAACGCTGTGAAGAGTAAGGGACAAAATGACAGCTAGATATCAGGAATATATTCTCGTGTCAATACCACTGTAGGATGGCTATAATTAACAAAAAGACATTATGTAGTTTCAAATAGCTAGAAGGAGCATTGTGAATGTTCCCAACAGAAACAAATATTAAACGTTTAGGATGACGGATATGCTGATTACCGATTATCCTGGTCTGATTACTATACATTATCTGTATCAAAACGTCACTACATATCCTGTTAAAATGTATATACAGTTACTGTATGCAATCAAAGACCTGCAATCAACCCAAATGGCCATCAATGATAGACTGGACAAAGAAAATTTGGTACATATACACCATGGAATACTACGCAGCCATATAAAATGATGAGTTCCTGTTCTTTGTAGGGAGTTGGATGAATCTAGAAACAATCATTCTCAGCAAACTGACTCAAAAAAAGAAAGCTAAATGCCATATGTTCTCACTCATAGGTGGGTGTTGAACAATGAGAACATGTAGACTCAGGAAGAGGAGCATCACACAGTGGGAGCAGTTGTGGGGGCAGGGGAGAGACAAGGGGGGGTGGGGAGGGAGGGGAGGGATAACATGGGGAGAAATGACAGAT
This sequence comes from Cebus imitator, assembly GCF_001604975.1. NCBI lineage: Eukaryota > Metazoa > Chordata > Mammalia > Primates > Cebidae > Cebus > Cebus imitator. The sequence goes on from NW_016107381.1 coordinate 25,527, forward strand.
ACAGCATGCACCTAAAGTAAAATAAATAAATATTTTTAAAAAGTAAATGTAAAAGAAGAAAAGAAACACAGATTATAATGTTTTCATTATCAAAGGTCATTCTACCACTGACAACTGAAGAAGGATAAAGGTACTGCAGAGGGGAACAATGAACACTATGGCTGAATTTGTAAAAAGTGTATTTCTTCATTATGTAAACTTAAAATTGAATATCTTTCAAATAATGAGGCAATCTCCAAATTATCAAGAGTAAATAAAAGATTCTATTACAAAAAAATACAAACATACCAATGATAAAGTTTAAGTCACGAGTTAAGCACAATAAAGATTAACAACAATAATAAAACAATTACAACAATTCTCAGAAGAATGCAAAATTATACATGTGAATTTTCTTTAATATCTTCAGACTGTGGTTGGCCATTAGTAACTGATAAAGTGAAAAGGGAAACTTCAGATAAAGAAGGCCAACCGTAAACACATTTATTCCTTAGTAATAATGGTGTTTATTCTTATTATGCCTTAGAAATAATAGTCAATTATATTTAAGTATGTTCCTATAAGATAATTTACTTATGGAGGTTTTATTTTTAAATTATAAGTTAGCCCTTAAAAAACAATTTGAGTGATTTTTTTAAAGATATAAAATATTACCTTAATTTAGTGTTTCTGTAACACAATCAATAGGTCAAATCAGTAAGTCAGATGCTACCCAATTATGCTAATTTACCTTTACACAATGATTCAAGAGTTAGCACACTGACATAAAATATTTAGTTTTTTTCTTTGCTAATTTGTAAGCAAAAAACTGTACATGGTTGTTTTACTTTAGTACATATTGTATTATTAGTAAAATTTCTTATAGTCTACCTTTTAAATCTTTTAAAATTAATAATGGTTGTTGCTTTTTTGACATACACATGTTTTCAAACTTTTTTCGTAATTTCTTTCATTGCTTTTAAATTTTATCCTGCTTCCTCCAGAGATATCTTGTTCGCTCAAATATTTTTATATTTTAATGATATTTTATGCTTCATCATTTTATCTAATGAGAATTTATTTTTGACAAGGCAGTTATTCAATCATATATTGAATAACTCTGTCTTTATAATGTGTTGGAAATGTTTATTGTATGCCAAATTACATTATTTTATGTAATGTTATTTGAAGTCCATTTAGTTCTCATGGTCTTCATATACATTTTATGACTTAAGCCATTCTAGTTTTTAATATTTAATAATGTTAGGACAAATCTTAATCCTACATTCCTACTTGTAGTCAAAATAAATAACATTTCTTCCTTTGTTTCATACAGTAAAAATGTGTATGCAAATTTATCATACAAATTAAAATGATAAGCACTAATTGTCTCTACTTTAGTGTCCAGATCAGTGAGAGAACGACAAGAAAATAGTAGCACTGAGAATTTTTTTCTGAGAAAGATGACTTTTGTAGTATAAGTTTATTGAATGTAAAAGGTCATATGAGTAGTAATATTTCAAGAAAAACATAAATGCTTAATTACATACTCTATCTCCATTACTAACTTTACCACAAAAACTAAGCTAATTTTTTAAGCCAGAAAAACAATAGAGGTTTTGCTTTGAAGCAATTTTCTTACTATATAAAAATAGTGAAAACTGATTAGTGTGATTTATTGTATGCTTTGAAATATAATTATTTGATTTTTCCGTACTGTGCTTTAGTATGTAAAATTTGCCATGTATTTATCTACCCTGTAATTTTATGGTGTTACAATGTTATTACTCAATAATGACATAGCAATTACTCTATAATTACCCTAAAACTGAATAGTTATTATCACTAATTAGAGAATAAATTTTCAAAGATTGGGAAAAATATGGCAATTTGGGCCTTGTGAAGAGTTATTGTAAACCTAAATATATTTATAAAATTAGAGCTTGCATATAAAGTAAACACAATAAATGCAGTTTAAAATCCTATAAATAATTAATAAAACCAGTTGAGGATTAAGTTTATGAACAGTAAATAATCTTGTGATTATATTAATGGAGCAATTATTTACTTCTCATTAAAAATCTATTAGTAAAAGTATTATTAATAATAAGTTATAATGTTCATGATTAAAAACAGCATCAGGAATTAATAAATGATAGTCTTTATTAATGGAAAAATAATAAATGAAACAGCTGAAGAGAATTTCTTTGCTATGTCATTATACAGAAATATTATTTGCAAGCATTAAATATGATAACATTTTGAATAAAAATAACTACATAAAATCATTTGTGCTTCATAGTTTCTACAGTTTTTTAACTTGTGCTGCATGCTGCTAATATACATTTGGTGACATTATTTCTCTCTAATTCAAAATTCTAAAGTAAATCAATATTTTTATCAGTCTACTCAAAATACCACAGCTCCTCCAGGTTATTAATTTCTAGAATATTACATTTTTATTTCTGCATACTACACTAGAAATTTCCTTCTCCTAGACCATCTATAAAATTTTTCCTGGAAAGACTGATGAGTCTTTTGTACCAGTGACAGATGTCAGATAAAAGAACACTGACATTGTTTTCTGTACCACGAATTCACTATTTTCTTCATCTGGAAATTCGCTGATAGAGTAATCCTTTTTTTTTTTTTTTTTTTTTGAGACAGGGTCTCATTCTAGTCACCCAGGCTGGAGTGCAGTGACACAATATCAGCTTACTATAATGTCCACCTCCTGGGTTGAAGCAATTCTCCTGCCTCAGCCTCCTGAGTAGCTGGGACTACAGACATGTGCCATCACGCCTGGCAAATTTTTGTATTTTTTAATAGAGATGGGGTTTTTCCATCTTTGCCAGGTTGGTCTTGAACTCCCGGCCTCAAGTGATCTGCCTACCTCGGCCTCCCAAAGTGCTGGGATTACAGGGGTGAGTCATGGTACCCAGCCAGAGTAAACATTCAAAAGTACATCAGATTTGTCCTCTTGCGTGATTGTTCTGGCCAGACTTCTAATAATATATTGGTTAGGGTTAGTGAGAGAGGGCATAGGAAGAGAGGAAGTCAAATTGTCTCTGTTTGCAGACAACATGATTGTACATTTAGAAAACCCCATTGTCTCAGCCCAAAATCTCCTTAAGCTGGTAAGCAACTTCAGAAAAGTCTCAGGATACAAAATCAATGTGCAAACATCACAAACATTCCTATGCACCAATAATAGAGAACCAAATTGTGAGTGAACTCCCATTCACAATTACTGCAAAGAGAACAAAATACCTAGGAATAAAACTAACAAGGGATGTGAAGGACCTCTTCAAAAAGAACTACAAAGCACTGCTCCAGGATATAAAAGAGGACACAAACAAATGGAAAAACATTACATGCTCATGGATAGGAGGAATCTATATCATGAAATGAACCACAATGCCAAAGTTATTTATAGATTCAATGTTATCCCCATCAAGCTACCATTGACTTTCTTCACAGAATTTTTAAAAAACTACTTTAAATTTCATATGGAACCAAAAAAGAGCTCGTATAGCCATGACAATCCTACGCAAAAAGAACATAGCTGGAGGCATCACTCTACCTCACTTCAAACTATACTACAAGGCTATAGGAACAAAACAGCACGGTACTGGTACCAAAACTGATATACAGACCAGTGGAATATAACAGAGGCCTCAGAAGTAATGCCACACATCTGCAAACATCTCATGTTGCACATACCTGGCAAAAACAAGGAATGGGAAAAGAAAACTCCTTTTCCCTGTGCTGGGATTTCCCCAGCCCTCTTTCCTAAATGATGTTGGGAAAACTAGCTAACCATATGCAGAAAACTGAAACTGGACACCTTCCTTACACCTTATACAAATATTAAGCCAAGATAGATTAAAGACTTAAATGGAAGACCTTAGTCCATAAAAACCCTAGAAGAAAACCTAGACATTATCATTCAGGATATAGGCATGTGCAAAGACTTCATGACTAAAACACCAAAAGCAATGGCAACAAAAGCCAAAATAGACAAATGGGACCTACTTAAACTAAAGAGCTTCTGCACAGCAAAAGAAACTATCATTAGAGTGAACAGGCAACCTACAAAATGGGAGAAAATTTTTGCAATCTATCCATCTGACAAGGGGCTAATCCAGAGTCCACAAGGAACTTAAACAAATTTACAAGAAAAAAAAGAAACAATCCCATCAGAAAGTGGGCGAATGATAGGAACAGACATTTTTCAAAAGAAGACAGTTATGCAGCCAACAAACATATGGAAAAAAACTCATCACTGGTCATTAGAGAAATGCAAATCAAAACAAAATGAGACAACATCTCGCACCGGCTAGAATGGTGATCATTAAAAAGTCAGGAAACAACAGATGCTGGAGATGATGTGGAGAAATAGGAATGCATTTACACTGTTGGTGGGAATATAAAATAGTTCAACCATTGTGGAAACAAAGTGGTGATTCCTCAAGGATCTATAACCAGAAATACCATTTGATGCAGCAATCTCATTACTAGGTATATACCCAAAGGATTATAAATGATTCTACTATAAAGACAGATACACAGATATGTTATTGTAGCACTGCTCACAATATCAAAGACTTGGAACTAACCCAAATGCCCATCAGTGATAGACTGGATAAAGGAAATGTGGCACATATTCACCACGGAGTACTGTATATATTTTTTTTTTTTGTATTTTTTTAAGTAGAGATGGGGTTTCACTATGTTGGCAAGACTGATCCTGAACTCCTGACCTCAAGTGATCTGCCCACCTCAGCCTCCTAAAATGCTGGGATTACAGGCCTGAGCCACCACGTCCACTCCAGTCTATGTCTTTTGATTGGATAGTTTAGTCCAGTTATATTCAATATTATTATTTTATTATTTAGTTTCTGGTTTTTTCTCATATTATTTTTCTTCTTTCTTTCATTCCTGTTTTCTCTAGTCAAGATAATTTCCTGGTGCTATGATTTAGTTTCTTGCTTTTAATTTGTTGCTTATCCATTCTATGTTTCTGGTTTGAGGTTATCATAAGATTTGCAAAGACTATCATGTAACCCACTATTTTAACCTGATAATAAGTCAACACTATATAAAAAGTAGCAAATAAGTAAAAAGAAAACTAATAAAAACTCATTTGACTTTGCCCCCTTGATTTTTTACTTTTTGCTGTTTTAATTTGTAGCTTATTTAACTATGTCTTGAAAGTTGTTGTATTTATTGTTTTGATTAGTTTATAGAATAGTCTTTCTACTTAGAATAAAGTAGTTTACACACCACAGTTATCATATTTTGTATATTTACTATTTCCAGTGAGTTGTGTACTTTCAGTTGTGTACTTATTTCTCATTAATACTCTTTTCTTTCTGATTTTATCATTTGTTATAGGACAGGTCTGATGTTGATGAAATCTCTCAGCATTTGTTTATCTGGGAAGGTCTTTATTTCTCCTTCATATTTCAAAGGTATTTTCACTGGATATATTATTGTAGGGTAAAAGGTGTTTTTTTTTTTTCTTCTTTAGTATTTTATATATTCATGCCACTCTTCCTGGCCTGTAAGGTTTCCACTGAAAACTCTGCTGCCAAACATACTGAAGTTGCTTGGTATGTTATTTGTTTTTTTTTTCCTCTTGTTGCTTTTAGGATTCTTTCTTTATCCTTGACCTTTAGGAGTTTGATTATTAAATACCTTCAAGTAGTCTGCTTTGTGTTAAATCTGTTTGGTGTTCTGTAACCTTCTTGTACTTGGATAATGATCTCTCTCTCTCTCTGTCTCTAGGTTTGGGAAGTTCTCTGTTTTATTCCTTAATAAACTTTCTACACCTATATCTTTCTCTACCTCCTCTTTAAGGCTAATAACTCATATATGCTTTTTTTGAGGCTATTTTCTGGATTCTTTGGGTGTACTTCTTTAATTTTTGTTATTTTTTAAACTTCTTTTAACTGTGCATTTTCAGGTAGCCTGTCATTAAGCTCATTAATACTTTCTTCTGCTTGATTAGTTCTGCTATTAAAGAACTCTGATACATTCTTCAGTGTGCCAGTTGCATGTTTTTCAGCTCCAATATTTCCATTTGATTCTTTTTTAGTTATTTCAATCTCTTCATTAAATTTATCTGATAGAACTGTGAATTCTTTCCCTGTGTTATCTTAAATTTATTTAAATTTTCTCAATACAGCTATTTTGAATTCTCTATCTGAAATGCTATATATCTGTGTTTCTTCAGGATTGGTCTCTGGTGCTTTCTTTGGTTCATTTGGTGGGGTAATGTTTTCCTGCATAGTGTCGATGCTTGTAGATGTTTTTCAATGTCTGGATATTGAAGAGTTAGGCATTTATTGTAGTCCTCACTGTCTGGGCTTATTTGTATTCATCTTTCTTGGGAAGGCTTTACAGATATTTGAAAGGACTTGGGTGTTTTTATCTAAGCTGTGTCTGTTTTAGGGTGTACATGAAGCCTAGTGACACTGTGGTTCTTGCTGACTTGTAGAGGAATGGTCTTTATGGTCCTGAACATTATCTGGGAGAATTCGCAGGATTACCAGGTAGAGACACTTCTTCTTTTTGCTTACTTTCTCCCAAACAGCATAAATTTCTGTGTTCTGAGCAACATAAATCTGGGGGTGGAATAATACAAGCACCCAGTGGCTACCACCGCTATGACTGCACTGAGTTAAACTTGAAGCCAGCACAGTGCTGGGTCTTGTCCAAGGCGTGCTATAACCACTCCCTGGCTACTACCTATGTTTGCTCTAGGCCATGGATCTCTACAATCAGCCAGTGGCAAAACCAGGCAGGTCTGGGTTCTTCTTTTCAAGGTGGTGAGGTTCCCTTGCCCCTGGGTGGTCCAGAGATGCTGGGAGTCAGGAACTAGAGCAAAAATCTTTAGATGTCGACCTGGTTTTCTACTGTACTGCAGCTGAGCTAACACTCAAACCATAGCAGCCAGTCCTTCCCACTCTTCTCTCCCCTTTCCAAAGGCAGAGGAGCTTTACCCTGTAGACACTGCCACCCCAGGCCATAAGAGGTACTGCTGTACTACCTCTGATGTTCCCTTAAGGCCCAAGGTCTCTTAAGCTTACTTAAGATGCCTGGTCTCAGACTCACTCTTCAGGGTAGTGGGCTCCCCTCTGGCCAGGGCAGGTCTAGAAATGTCATCTGACAGTCAAGCTCTGGAATCTGGGACCCCAATAGTCCACCTGGTGCTCTAACACCCTATGGCTGTGCTGATACCGGAAGCCAGTAAGTCTCAGAACATCATTCAAGAATCCCAACATAGTACTTGGGTATTCTGCTGGTGATACCCTTGGGCCCAGAATTTAACCTCCAGTTAGCAGGTGATAAATGCTTCCAAGACTGGGTTCTTTCCTTCAGTGCAGAAGGTTCCCTTCTGGTCCAGGATATGTCTAGGAATTGTCATCTGGGAGCTAAGATCTGAAGCGGAGGCCTCTTGACTTTGACCAGTCCCCTATCCTCTTTTGGTTGAGCTAGTATTCAAGATGCGAGAAAAAGTTCTCCCTACTCTTCCCTCTCCTAGCCTGAAGCATAAGGAAAGGGTCTTTTTAGGAGCCATGAGCTGTGCAGCCTGGGGTTAGGGGAGGGTTGATGCTGACACTCCTTTGGCTGACCCAGCTGGTGTCCCATATGTAAAGTGATCCCCTACGCAGTCTACTGTCTCTTGGCCTAGTTCAACACTAGAATTCGCCTAAGTGTTGTAGTTCTTATGGTCTCTACTGCCTTTCAACTTGTTGACAAAAAGCTCTGTAGTTCTCAGTAGCGAAGCTTGCGGGAGCTGAAGTTTGAGCCACTGGGATTGGCGATTCCTGTGACTAGGGTTGGTTTAAATGCTCCCTCCTTGAGCAGATGTCCCTGAGTTTGGTCTGGTTTACTTTTCTGCTCTAACAGAACAGCACTGAGTTCAACTTGTCATAATTGATCAGCTCTTTCTCCTCCAGGGCCCAGAGGCACTCTCTGCACCAGGCAGCTGCTGTGAGGGGTGGTGTCAGCAAGTCAACACTGTTCTTTATTTTATTTATTCATTTGTTTGTTTATTTTTATTTCCATAGGATTTGGGGTAACAGGTTGTGTTTGGTTATATGAGTAAGTTCTTTAGTGGAAATTTGTGAGATTTTGGTATACCCATCACTCTAGCAGTATACACAGTTTGTGGTCTTTTATCCCTCACTCCTCTTTCACAACTTCCCCCAAGTCCACAAAATTCATTGTATTATTCTTATGCCTTTGTATCCTCATGTCTTAGCTCTCACTTATGAGCGAGAACTTATGATATTTGGTTTTCCATTCCTGGGTTACCTCACTTAGAATAATGGTCTCCAATTCCATCCAGGTTGCTGCTGCAAATGACATTATTTCATTCCTTTTTAATAGCTGAATAGTATTTCATGGTATATCTCTATCTATCTATCTATCTATCTATCTATCTATCTATCTATATATATAAAACAACTTATTGATTGATGGGAATTTGGGATGGTTCCATATTTTTTTTAGTAAAAACATAATTTATTTTATTTATTTTTTATTATTATACTTTAAGTTCTGGGGTACATGTGCAGAATGTGCAGGTGTGTTATACAGGTATACATGTGCCATGGTGGTTTGCTGCATCCATCACTCCATCATCTACATTAGGTTTTTCTCCCATTCTGTAGGTTGCCTGTTCATTCTGATGGTAGTTTTTTTTTTTTTGCTGTGCAGAAGCTCTTTAGTTTAATAAGATCCCATTTGTCAATTTGGCTTTTGTTGCCATTGCTTTTGGTGTTTTAGTCATGAAGTCTTTGCCCATGCCTATGTCCTGAATTGATTTGGCTCAAATATGATGGATATTGGAAGCTTCATTAATTCTTAAGAGGCCAGAAAAAAAAGTATTATTGCTTTTAGGCACATCGGAGCTAAAAGTTTTCAAACATCAATGAACTTCAGAATATATATCAAGATAAAATCAATGCCTTTTACATAAATCTTCATTACGCATTTACAGTAGTATTTTTTTCTAAGTGTGCCTTCAAAGCTTCCAATTCGAACTAAAATGCATTACATTCTGTATGATAAGCTTTCTCGTAAGAGTTAAATTACAGCATGTATTGAATTTAGCTCTGAAATGAGAGGACAAAAATTGATTAGAGGCCTGTCTTATCAAAAAAGATTAAAGCAAGTACATATTTACAGCTAAGTTGAAGGGGAAATAGGTTAATTTGTACATGTATTTGAATAGAGCGAATGTCAGAGGAAAGAGGAATTATTTATTTTAGTACAAGGTATTATGCAGCTCAGAGTATTGGGATAAAATATAGAAAGGGAGATATTTTGGTAAAATTTGAACTGTAAGATAGATGTAGTCTTTGTAGGAATGTAGTAAAATTAAAATGGACTGGCCTACTTTTAAGAAATGTGTTAACTTTACTCAAGGAGTGGGAAGAAACCAGATGATGTGTTATGCTTTTTATCTTTACTGTTTTTACAACATTTTTGGGGAGGGTTGGGGGGACTTTGAAAAACTTCTGAGATGGTTCATTTTCGATTTTATGTGAGATACATCAACCACCAAAAATAATAATAATATTAACAAATTACTTGTGGAAGACCTACTATCAATTACTTGAATTGTAAGGCAATTGTATTAATTAAATTGCATCATATACTTTGGTATAAAAATACTAATATCTGGATTTAAATTAAGTGAATTGCAAAATGTTTGCTCTGTACTCCCTAAAAGAAAGAAAAAATAAATAATAACAACAAACATAAACCCAACAACAGCAATTATAATAATAGCAAAAATAACTTCAATTCTACTATGTCCTGTAGTGAGCCAAGGGTGAGACGTGAATTGACTATACCTTCATGGGCCTCATTTCATGAACTTCCCACAAAATGATTATTATGTAGTATTCTGTGTTAGCCTGGTGTTAAAAATAAGTAATTTTCATATAATATAGGTTGTAAATGAAAGCTAAGTTCTCTCCTACAATGGAGGGAGAGTAGTCTGTGTTAGATACATTGACATGCTAAAAGCATTTTGTAGTGTGCTTTTGTTCTACAGACAATTATGCCTTAAATTTTGACTTTGGAACTTAACCCCTGTATAAGACGAAAGTTCACTCTACTCCAATTAACTCTTTTGAATCTTGTATCATGAGGCAGACACTTTCAGTGACTCTGCTTATGAAGGAAAAATTAAGGAATATAGAAGCTGAGTAATTTGACCAAGACCAAATTAATAATCCTGTAAATGGTAGGAACACTATTTAAATCAAAACTGTTCAAAGTCCAAGTTTGTGTTCTTATACACTTCCATATAGTCCAAGTTAGTGATCTACAAACTGTAGAGTATATCAGAAGCACCCAAAGGAAGTGTTACATATCACCTCCCCACTCTGCATTCAGTGATGCTACATTTGCAACTTGAAACTGACATAGTAGGAACATTTGCACCACAGAAATAGGTACACACTGCAAATCAGAGCCTTTCTTCTTAAAAAGACATTAATAGTGCCACCACAGAGTTTCCTACTCAATAGGTCTTAAGTGGGACCCAATAATTTTTACTTCTTAGAGGTCCCAGGTGATACTATTGCTGGTTTCTGAGACCACACTTTGAGAACCATTAATCCAAATCATTTTTCTCCACATATAAATAGATTTCTTACAACATTGAATAATGCAGTAAGATACTATGTATAAATAAAATTGTATTTATGTTGGCTTTTAATTGGATATTAGATGATATTAACAATTCATCAAATTGTAAGAATCTAGATGAATTTAAACAAGTATAGAAAAAATGTAAAATATTATTTTTAATGTATATGTTAAGTGAAATATACAGTCTTTTTTCTCTAATGTGACAATTTATATTTAAATTGGAGTAAGCTGTCACATAAACCTGAAAAAGGTAACCTATATTTTTCTGGAGACTCAAAACCAAAACAAAGTAAGTTAATACCTAAACTTATGCACTAGTTCTTAAGAGCTTTCAGAGAAAGTATAAATTATAGTCTCAGCAGTTTTAATATTCATAAGAATTATGTTCTCAATTTTATATGGAAGCTTATTGGTTTTGTTTTAATTTTACTTGTTTAAATTTTCAAGGATTCATTTCTATACAATATTCTTGAGTCTGTCCTTAGAACTATTTATCACAAAATGCTAAATCTAGTGACAAAAAGGGCAAAATTACTGGTGTGAAGAATGATAAAGTATAATAAACACTAATTTAAAAATATTTGGGTAAATTATTATTTGAAATCTTTAAAGACATAATTTATAACAGCCATTTAAATTCTGACTCAATTATTTTGCATTTATTGTTAAATGATCCTTTACTAAAATAATAATTCATTGAATAATATTTGAAAATCATTTAAATAAGAAACTTTTAAGAAACATATTTGAAAAGTTATAAACAAAAGGTATATTGGATAATACTATCTTCTAGGACAAAATGTAAACAGGCTGCTTGGTTCTCTCAGTGAGAGAGAGAATTTGTATATTTTAAATCCAAAATATTCAAGATAAGTTCTTTGGATTCTGTCTTCTGTGCATTAGTATGACCATGTTGCCAACCTCCAAGGGGATTACTTTGTTCACAGAGGCAGCAAACTCTGAGTTGGCAAAAATGGCAGCCCTGCCATACATTTTTTAGTTAAATACAGTTATTGGAGTTAGGCCTAGAAGATGGTTTATAACTGTGAAAGCCATTTGCATCAAGTACCTTTTCAATGTTAAATTTAGCTCTTTCCTTCTGAGGCTCAAAATCCTGCTTACTACACACTTGTCCTGTACCCATGCTTATTGTTACATAATTGATATAGTCATAGGTTTAGATAATGAGGACATTAGAACTATGGTCTAGTTTGAGACTTACATACCAATATAGCCGACTCGTTTTCTTCTTGATTAGCAGGTCTACCAAAATCTTTCAGGGGGTGCTAAGTAAGTTATTCCTTTCAAAAACAGTACATCTTCAGAGAAATTGATGTAATGTTTCCAGTCTTCATGGTCAAATCATGTTTAACAGCTCTGTTTTGAGCTCCACCAATCACCTGCATTGCAAAACATCATAAAACAGTTAAGCTTCTTCGGTGACAAGAGATGAATAAAATATCTTAGCTCTAGGTTCCAAAGGCACAACATGATACAAGTTGGCAAGGAAGACAGAGGCATTGCTTTTTGGCTCCAAATAGCTCCATTGCTGGCTGCTGTGAAAGAAGTATGTTTTCAGCAGGCAGAAATTGACAGGAATACATAAGCTATTTTGGCAAGCATTTTTGCTTTTGGTCTTTTCCAGCTGATGCACCAATATGATGAAAGTCTCCAAACAAATTAACATTATCTTTTTGTTTTTTTCTTTCAACCTTGCAGCCAATCGAAGTACAGTACAATTTGAAAAAAGATTAAAAGATGTAAAAAACAACGACTAAAGGGATAACTGAGAGAATGATGGGAACTTTGAAGCAGATTATTCCACTTGATATAGTGGAAAAATAATTCAACACTTGTTTATTAAATGCTCACTATATTCTGGCATTGGCCAGATAGCAAGTTGAATCAGAAGCTTTTGTTCTAATGAAGAGATACTTAGTGTGATGAATGATGTAGTAATAGTATGAACAAATATCAAGAGGTACATGGGAGCTGTTCTGTTTCACACATATCCTAAATTATTGCATAATACTGGGCAAATCATCTCATTTCTTTAAGACAGATTTTTTTTTTACCCCTGTCACACTGAATGCTGGCTAGAAGAAAATGCAAAACCTCTCAATCTTTGTATTTAGTTGAGTGAGAAACTGATCTCAGGTCTGAACTGTAAGGCATGGATAGAGAATGGAGTCATCAAAACAAGTGCTCACACCACTGGTCAAAAAAAAAAAAAAAAGAAAAGAAAGAAATGAAGTAAGTATAGGCCAATGGGAGGTACTAAAAACATTGATCAAATGTAGAGTATATGTTACAATTAAAAAAAAAATAAAGCATTGTAGAGGTGGGGACAAACATGTAACACACACACACACACAGAGTATAGTTGTCAATGAAATCTCACTTGAATGTTACAAAATATGTAATATAAAGAGGAGGAAGTTATAGTGGATTTAGAATTTAAGTTCAGCTTTGACATTTACAAAATCATAGAGAAACAGAAAATGTCATTGTAAAATGATAGGTATATCATTTCAGAGAATGAAATATTCACTTTAAAAAGTTGAGTAGTCTCAACAAGAAAATTCAGATAAAGTAGCTTGAAAGAAGTTTAAAAATATATATTAGCTAATTTTTGTATTTTAGTAGAGACAGGGTTTCACCATGTTGGCCAGGCAGGTCTCATACTGCTGACCTCAAGCATCTACCCGCCTTGGCCTCCCAAAGTGCCAGGATTACAGGTGTGAGCCACCACACCCGGCCTTGGTGGCCTGTGCCTATAATCCCAGCTGCTCCGGAGGCTGAGACAAAAGGATCCCTTGAACCCAGTAGGCGGAGGTTGCAGCGAGCCAAGATCCCTGAGATCGCACCACTGCACTCCAGCCCGTCTTAAAAAAGAGCGAGACTCCGTCTCAAAAAAGATGATAGATAGATAGATAGATAGATAGATAGATAGATAGATAGATAGATATAGATTAGTTTGAAATTTTATTGAAACTATTTACCTGAACTTTATATTCCTGGAAGGTTTTGAGAATACAGGAGATGACTGGCCACATAATTTCATAAAAGTGACAACTTAGATCTACGTTATTTGTCCAGTTACTCTTCTTCTATTAAATTAAATTTGCATTCAATATTTTTCTTAAATAAAAGCCAGTAAATGAAATTTGGTATTTTTTATTCTGTATGTTTATATTATTTTAGGCATTATAGGACTTGAACTAAAGTAGAGAACTATTTACTATAGCTTGAAGAAAATTCTGTCTCAAAGAAGGGAGCTGGAGGTGAGAAAGACTTGAAGCTGATTTTAGATCTCCAAATACATCCTTTTCCTTTTCAGCATTAAAAAAAAGCTATTTTACATGTATGAACCATTTTTCTTTTATGTATAATGTAAACTTGTATCTCCTAATATTGAAAGTGAGACCTGCTACAAGTTTCATGATACTTTTTAGAGATGCATTTAGAAACTTTTGTTCAATATAAAAAATTAAAAATTCACAAATAATTTTGTTGGCCATATGTCAAATCACAGTCATTTGTCAAAAGAACGTATTCAACATATTAGCTTCTAATATTTGAAGAGCTGCCAAACTTACCATGTTTCATTTATATTTAAGAAAATTATGTTTTTTAATTATTGCATTCCTCCTGTTCCATACCATGTCTGAGAAGTTAAAGTATCAATAGCCTCAGACTTACTGATTTATTATTAACATCCAGATGTGTTTTTATACAATCCAGTAACTGTTGTTAGTTATTAAATGAAAACAAATAAATTATATTAATTAGGAATCAAAACTAATTGAAAGGATACATTAGAATCTAAAATTGTCATATCAGAAGCAAACACATTCAGAGACTGAATTTAATTAAAGACTTAAAAGTCAACAAATAAATCTGCTCTGAATGCCAGCTACTCTGCAGCATCTCTACTATTACCATCTGGTTCATATGTTATGACCCTGCTCCTGGACTAGGTCAACAGTTCCCTAAATGATCTTGCTGCTTTCTTGTTCTGTGATCCATGCCTTAAATAGCTATTGCTTGGTGCTCCAACCATAGTGACTTTCTTTCCATTACCTAAACATGTAAAGATCCCTTTGGTGTAGCACCTGCTGGTCCTCTGTTGGGATGCTGTGCCCCCACATACTCACATGCTTGGCTCCTTCTTTCCAGCCTCCTTTCTGCTCATAGGTCATCACCTCTGCAAGGCTTGCCCAACCATTACCAATAAAGTAGTCCCAAACCAAATGCACATTCTATCATATGTCTATTTTTCTTTAGAGGCTATTCATGAGAATTCCCTGTCTTATTTACTATTGAATTTCCATGGTCTAAAACATTCCTGGAATATAGAAGACTCTCAAAAATGTTTACTAAATAAAAGAAAACTCTAATTAAGGAAAAGCTTAGAAAGTGGTCAATTTTATGAGATTTTAAAGATTTACTGATTACGATTATTAACTATTATCATTTTAAATTTAGAAGTAACAAAGTACACCTGGAACAGTCTTTTTTAAACTTCTTTTTACCTTAGAATGTGCAAATGTATAAAAACATTAAAAATGATTTATTATGATTAATACATGAAATGAAACACAAGAAAACGTTCTTGGAACATTATGACTATATTCATATTGGAACTAAATGGTTTTTCAAGTTTTAAAATATCTGTGTATATGTAATATTCTGATAACTATAAAATGATAAAGTACTCTTATTCTTTTATTTTCTTCCCAATTTATGTTTGAATAATTAAATGTTATTTTGCCTATTTGTATGATAAGTTCTACTTGGGTATATGACACAGTGACCCATTTTCATTTAATTACATGTTCTCATTTTAACTGTTTTAGAAAATATTTTAAATAACTTAAAAATACTTAATATAATGAATATAATTAATATCCATTTGTTAGGTCAAAAGGATCTTCTACAGGCCATTCTCTGAGTGCATCTTTCCTGTCTTTTATTAATGGCACATATCGGGCAATTTGTTAAAATATGGAAATTGAGCAGATACATTAGAAAGGTCAACAAAAATATAAGCCGTCTTAAGTTTCCAAGGGATATAAAACATGGTGATTTGAGTAAGTACTAGAAGTTATAAGACTCTGTTGTTTTTTCCA
The DNA here is from genome assembly GCF_001604975.1 of Cebus imitator. NCBI lineage: Eukaryota > Metazoa > Chordata > Mammalia > Primates > Cebidae > Cebus > Cebus imitator. The sequence continues at coordinate 41,315 of NW_016107381.1, forward strand.
AATGTTATTTAAATAGGATATCTAAGTAATTTTTATAGTTCTCTCCATTCTTCAATTAGTTCATAATTTAAAACCCTGTGATGAAATATTTCAAACGTTAGCATTTTCAGAGTACAAAATTTATAAGTGCAAATTATTTGTATTGCCAATGAATTTTTAACTTTCAGAACTGCAAAGCCTCCCAAAGTTAGGGATGCTGGAAACCAGGAAGATACTGTCACTACTTAATCACAGCACATATTCCACTTGGTTTCACCACAACTCTCTGTTTATTTGTAATGAAATCTGTAGTGCCTTGCAAATGTGTACTTTGCATTTGATATGCTTTCTCAACATTAGCTCATTAATCTTCTAGCCTTTCTAACAAGTCATAGAAAAGTGAGTCTATTCCAAGTACAAAATCCACAGTATAAATTTAGCGCTAAGTTGTTTGTGACTGAAAGTCATAGAAATTATGGTAAGTGATAAATATTCTTATAGATGGTAAAGTCGGAAAGAGCTCAGATGCCATTTGTTCTCTTCCTCATTCTAAACTAGTACACAGTCAAAATGATCAAAGTTTTACTTTCTTAGGAATAATTCCTACAACAATTTATCCAGAGACAAATAAATGGGAAATTTTGAAAAGATAACTCAGAAATAACTCAGAAAGTAATTAGAAATGGTGTAGGGAATGCTCTGTATACTTCTCTTTTCCTGCTTTTTCTTTTTCTCTTCCTTACTTTCTTGTATTATTTTTTCAACATTTATCTTTTAGATAATAAGTGCAGTAAAGGGAATCAGTTGATACTGACTAGTAATTATAGTAGTATCATTTTATTTAATTTTTCTGTATAAATTCATATTCTGTGCTTAAATTCTCCATCTCATCCTTTATTATATTGACCACTCATCCTTTATTATATTATTTTAGTTACAATTATCTTAAGGTTCTGGTTTAATAACTATAAACTGTCAGGACATTATTAGAGGGTCTGGATCTTGTTATTCTCCTCTAGAAAGGACTCCAAGTCCTTCTCAAGTCTCCTAAGACTGAATTGTTCTCAAGGCCTCTCAACTATAGCAGTTGTGATGTCCAACTTCTTTCTCTTCAGTCTAGCACAGTTCAGTCTAGAGATTCTGCTCATCTTGTCAGTCCCTCAGCAATCATTTTTAGTCAGCAGATGCCACAGAAAGAGAAGCTTAATGTTATTTTAGTGTCACTTGTATTTCTCTCCTACAGACCTCCTCAGATTTCGACTACATGGGAAGCTCTCAGGATTCTTCAGGTTTTTTTATGCCGCTAGCATTGGTTTGATACCATCTTACCACATTAAGAAATAAAACCAATTTCTAAAAAATTTAGCAAACATTTAGTGGTATTGATTGTATTTAATAATTTTAGTATTAAGTAATTGAGTAGTATTTGTAGGAATAAGATTTTAAAATAACAACAATATTTCTTCTACCATTATCTGAGAAGTCTATGTAAGAATAAAATTGTTACAACATGTGCTGAAAAAGGAACTACTTTATAATCTAAAATGAAAGGTGTGGAGTCAAGTGAATAACATTTTGGGGGCAGCTTTTGACTAAGCAGATGATTTTAGTTGGATCAATCAACTTCTCTCAGCCTCAGATCACCCTTTTGTGGGAAATCAACTTTTTCAGTCTCATTTCCTCTGTGAATCAAGATTATCTGATAAATGAGAAAACTCATTGAGATCCACAGAAGGAAGGTACAATTTAAAAGCAAGGCACTGTGTTGTAAAAGGAGCTATCTAAGTAAGTGATTGGTTCACTGAGAAATCTGAACTAACCTCAAAGAGAAGTAAAGTATACTGATTTATGCCACCCACACTGATCTGTTAGCAGATCTAGAAGGAGTGAGCAGAGATAGTAGGGAATGGGATCACAGAATTAAAAGAAGACAAGAGACCAGAATGATGAGGGTATAGATTTTTTAGAAATGTTTTAGGCTACTGTGTGGACTTTGCTTTTTAGAGTGAGTCAGGAAGCCAAATTCGGGTTGTAAGAAGTGGAATGCCATGATTAGATTTTCTTTTAAAATATGCTTTTGAATGGCTGCCACATTCTGAATAAAGACAAGTAAGGACAGAAACTGAAGGGGCAATAAGAAACTTATATAATAATTTTTGCTTATCTCTTTTATTCTGTCAGGAAGGTAAATGCTTGTGAGAAGCCCTTTAATAGATCATACCTCAGGCTTAGTTGGCCAGGATTGAGTTATTTGCTTACTCTTGAGCTGCAAGTGTATTTAAGAAAGAAGCTATCTGGCACTGGCACTGTCAGTGGATATATATAGTGGAAGATAGACTACTAGCAAAAACAAAAACAAAAACAAAATGGGAGAAATAGCCATTGGTTAGGCAATGAATAATGCTATTCATGATGATATTTAGGCTTAGAGTACTACAAATGCCTTGAAGCTATTAGGTAGGACATTAAATTGATAAACTTATTTGAGAATAGCCTTGCTGACTTTTCTAGAAAAATGGACGAGGAGTGAGCAAGACAAGAAGTAAGGAATCCAATTAGGAAGTCCTTGCCATAATTCAGAAGACACATGACAGCATGTGAAAGCGGCCTGGGATTGACTGAATGTGAGAGCTGAGGGTCATGGAGAGGAAGCATCAGTGATGCTGCTCGCACTAAATTTCTGGATCGGACAAATGAATATAACATGTCGTCATTGACATTTGTGCTTTTATTTTGTTTTGAAGGGGAGCAAGTTTGGAAAGGGAATGATGAGATTAGCTCTGGTTATGCTGAGTTTAGATGTGTTTGGAAAAAAATCTAAATAATAATATGAAACAAGCAAAGTCTGAAGCACAAAACAATTGAAAGATAAAAATATATATTTTAGAGTTATAAACATACTGATAATTCTGGTCAAATTATAAAATAGTTAATCCAGAAAAAAAAAAAGATTGAATCAAGATGGTGTGAACAAACATTTTTAGTCTCTGTCCTGTCCTAAATGCAAAGAAGAGAGAGCAAGAGTGAGGCAAACAGCAGATAATGTATAAAGGAAGGATATTTGTGATGAATTGGAAATGTTTAGTCTCAGACTATAAAAAACATATACAACATATATGCTCTTTAAAAATATATGGTTTGCGGCCAGGAGCCATGGCTCATGCCTGTAATCCCAGTACTTTGGGAGGCCAAGGCAGGTAGATCATGAAGTTAAGGGATTGAGACCATCCTGTCCAACATGGTAAACCCAAAAATGCAAAAATTAGGTGGGCGTAGTGGCGCTTGCCTATAGTCCAAACTACTCGGGAGGCTGAGGCAGGAGATTCACTTGAACCCGGGAGGCAGAGGTTGCAGTGAGCTGAGATCATGCCACTGTACTCCAGCGTGGCAACAGAGAGAGACTCCATCCTCACCCCATGCCATCCCCCAAAAAGAAACATATAGTTTGCTTTTTTGTTCCAAGATAGTGGATTAGAGGCTTTTGCGTGTCTCAATCATGTGGAAACAGAAAAATAGCATTCATTCTAATGTTAATTGAGAGTGTTAATTCAAGAAGAAAGCCAGTAATTCACCAGAAGAGCCAACGACAACTCAGGCCCTGGAAAGGAGAAGCTGGGCAAGCAGTCCCTGTTATGACTTTTGGCTGATAAATATGAATGAAGCCCCACTACTTGAGGGGTAGTTGTTCTCTCTCTCTGTCTCCCTTTTCCTTTGGGGATCTGTGCAACCCAGGCCAAGAGAGAGCCTCCGTTTTCTCTCAAGCCCTGGAGCTAACTTGGAGAGAGGCTGAGAGACAGACAAAGGGAAATCTAACCCTCACCACAGTCTGCCCCTAAGGAAGCAGGGAGTGCAACCTCCCAAAGCTCTTTTGACTCAAAGAAAATGTGAACATGGTGCCAGTTATTGAACGTAGCACCTTATACGTTCTGGAATAGACATGTAGGATGGATGATCCCTGGAATGGGGTCATCTCTTGCCTCCATTCCCCTCTTCAGTGCACTGTTGTAGACTCAGCAGTGGCTCTTCCAGTTAGGGCCTGAGGAGTACTGGCTAAAAGAAACCACTTCTAAGGATTTTTTAGCCTCTCCACCTCCAATGAAGGTGAAGGCATTCTGAGAGAGGACACTTTTTATGCTCTCCGTTGCCTCTGCCACCACCCCTATCTTTTGGCTCTTATTCTTAGGTGCTATCTGCTGGACTGCAGCCTGAATTATACCACCAAACAAAAATATATCACCACAATAAGAAACATCTGAGAAAGCCACTGCATGAATCTATCTGCAGCCAAGGAACCTGTAGGAAGCCTCAGCACTTTGAAAGCACCCAAAAAAAGAAAACCAATTGATTATATGAAACATATATCACAGTCATACCATCAAGAGTAAAAAGAATAAAAAATCAGGAAGTACCAATGACATTAAAAAATTAAAAACAACAACAACAACAAAAAATAATTCCCCGAATCACCAGCCCCCTCAAATGAGAAGGAATTGGCACAGAACTCCAGCAATATAGAATGTCAGAATGTCTCATCACCTCAAAAGAATACCACTAGCTCCCAAGAAATTAATCCTAATCAGAATAAAATACCTGTAATGACAGATCTAGAGCTCAGATTGTGGATGACAAGGAAAATCAACAAGATACAAGAGAAAGTTGAAATTAAATTCAAAGAAGCTAGAAAAATTATCCAAGATTTGAAAGGCAACATAGCTATATTAAGATGGAACCAAACAGAACTTCTAGAATTGAAAATTTTCCTACAGGAACTTCAAAATTCAGTTTGAAGCCTTAACAACAGGCAACACCACACAGAAGAAGTAATTTCTGAACTCCAAGTCTGGTCCTTTAAATTAACATGGTCAGACAAAAGTTAAAAAAAAAAAAAAGAATTTAAAAAACAGAGACTTTGATAAATATGGGTTAATGTAAAGTGATAATATTTACTACTTATTGGCTTTCCTGAGAAAGAAGATAAAGTAAGCAATTTTGAAAACATATTTGAGTATATAATTCAGGAAAATGTCCACAGCCTTGCTAGAGGCCAACATGCAGACATAAGAAATCCATATAATTCCTGCAACATAATACACAAGATGACCATCCCCAAGTCACATAGTCATTAGGTTATCCAAGGTGATGTAAAGAAAAAAACTTAAAGGCAGGTAGAGAAAATGGTCATATTACCTATAAAAGGAAACCTATCAGACTAATAGTGGAATCCTTAGCAGAAATCTTAGAAGCCAGAAGAATTTGGGTTTCTTTTTTAGCATTATTAAAGAAAGGAAATGGCAGCCAGTAATTTTCATACCTTTCCACACTAAGCTAAATAAACAAAGGACAAGGAAAGTGATTCCCAGACAAGCATTTGCTAAAGGAATTCATCACCATCTGGCCAACCCTATAGAAATACTTAAGGAAGTTCTAAACATGGAAAAAGAATAACAATATCTACCACCGCAAAAGTGCACACAAGCACATAACTACAGATTCTATAAAGCAGCTACACAATCAAGTCTATAAAACAATGAATTGACACTACAGCAGGAAAAAATCTTTCATATCAACATTAACCTTAAATATAAATATCCTAAATGCTCTACTTAAAGGCAGAGAGGGGCAAGTTGCATGAAAAACAAGAAGCATCTGTCTACTGTCTTTAAGAAAACTATCTTTATGTAATGACAGCCATAGGCTCAAAGTAATAGGAAAGAGAAAGATCTATCTGAAAAATAAAAAAGAACAAGTGTCACTATTCTTATATCAGATAAAATAGGCTTAAACAAACAACAGTAAAAAAGGACAGAGAAGGGAATTTCATAATAATAAAGAGTTTAATTCAACAAATAAACTTAACTATTCTAAATATGTATGGAAACAACAATGGAGCAACTAGATTTATAAAACAACCATTTTTAGACCTAAAAGAGACTTATACCCACACACAGTAATAGCAAGAATCTTCAACGCCCTCCTAACAGCATTAGATAGCTCACTGAGGAAGAAACTAACAAAGAAATTTGGGACTTAAATTGGACATGTGACCAGTTGGACTTACTTGATGTCTACAGAATAGTTCATCAAACAATCACAGAATACACATTTGTGTTCATCTGCACATGGAACATACTCTAAGATTTACCACATGCTTGACCATAAAGTCAGCATCAAAAAATTGAAAAAAAATTAGAATGATACCAAGCATTTTCTTGGACCAAAGTGGAATAAAAATAGAAATTTCTCAAAACCACATGGAAACTAACAACAGACTATTGAATGACTTTTGGGTAAACAACAAAATTAAGGAAGAAATCATAAATTTATCTAAAACAAATGGAAATAGAGGCACAACACACCAAAACTTCTGAGAAGTGGCAAAAACAATGTTAATAGGCAAGTTTATAGCTCTAAATGCCTAGATCAAATAAATAGAAAGATCTCAAATTAACAAACTAATCTCACACCTGAAGAAACTAGACTATAGGGAACTCCCCATGAGGCCATCAGTGCAGGCCTTGGGGAGAGAAGGCAGGGTGGCAGTAGTGGAGACCATGGGCATTTGATCTTCTTCCTCACGTAACTTACATGTGCCTTCAGGAGTTGCTCAAGCCCGATTATATATATGCCAGTTTCATTTGATGATGGAATGCTGCTAGCCACTTCATGGCTAGATGGGTCAGAAAGCACCCAGTTCATAATAGGTAGTTCAGGTCGCAAGGTGACTTGATGACCCATAGTTCAGTTTCCAGCAAAGCTGAGGAACAGGCCAAGAGCTGTTTCTCAAAAGGAGAGTAGTTATCTGCAGAAGATGGCAGTGCCTTGCTCCAAAATCCTAGCAGCGTCCACTGTGATTCACCTATGGGGGCCTGCCAAAGGCTCCAAACAGCATCCCTATCTCCACTGACACCTCAAACACCATTGGATCTGCTAGTTCAGATGGCCCAAGTGACAGAGGAGCTCACACAGCAGGCTAGACCTGTTGCAGGGCCCTCTCCTGTGCTGGGCCCCACCAAAAACTGTCAGTCTTTTGGGTCACTTGCTAAATGGGCCAGAGTAACACACCCAAAGGAGGAATGTGTTGCCTCCAAAATCCAAATAAGCTCACTAGGCATTTTGCTGCTTTCTTGGTTGTATAAGGGGCCAAATGCAGCAACTTATCCACCACCTTAGAAGAAATATCTCAATAGGCCCCGCACCACCGGACCCCTAGAAATTTTACTGACCACTGAATTCTCTGGCACATAAACGTCTCACCAGTAAGTCCAGTGTATTTGCTACTTCTTGCTCCTTGGATCCAATCGCATAATTTCATCAATGCAATTATGGACCAGTGTGATATCTTGCAGAAGTGACAAGCAATCAAGATCTCTCCAAATAAGATTATGACGCGAAGCCAGATCTACCCCTGAGATAGGGCTGTAAAAACATATTGTTGGCCTCGCCAGCTGAAGGCAAATTCTTTGAGTGAGTCTTATGAACAAGAATGGAGAAAAAGACATTTGCCAAGTCAATGGCTGCCTACCAGGTACCAGGTGATGTGTTAATTTGCTCAAGCAATGAAGCCATATCTGTAGAGTAGCTGCAATTGGAATCACCACGTGGTTAAAACTCACAATAATCCATTGTTTTCTCGAAGATTCAGCTGTCTTTTATACAGACCAAATGGGAGAGTAGAATGGGGGATGTGGTGAGAATCATCCTGCATCTTTCAAGTCCTTAATTGTGGCAGTAATCTCCAGAATCCCTCCAGGAATGAAATATTGTTTTTGATTTATTATTTTTCTAGGTAAAGGCAGCTCTAATGGTTTTCATTTGGCCTTTCCTACCATAGTAACCCTCATCCTATGAGTCAGGGAGCCAATGAGGGGGTTCTGCCAGCTGCTAAGTATGTCTATGCCAATCATGCATTCTGGCATTAGGGAAATGACTATGGGATGAATCTGGGCACCCATCAGACCCACTGTAAGTCAGACTTGAGCTGAAATTCCACTAATTACCTGACCTCCATAAGCCCTTACTTTAACTGGAGGACTACAATGATGTTTTGGGTTCCCTGAAATCAACATCAGCTCACAGCCAGTGTCCAGTAGTCCTGGGAATGTCTGACCATTTCCCTTTCCCCAGCACACAGTTACCATGGTAAAATGCCACAGGTCTCCAAAGGAAGGATGGGAGAAAGATTAACAGCATAAATTGTCAGCAGTGTAGGGGGGTTCTTCCTCAAGGTCACCTTGTCTCCCCTGCATTTAACGGTTTCTGGGGCTGTAAACTGGTTCAAGTCTGGAAATTGATTGAAGGGCCATGATTCTCTTTTTTTTTATAATTCAAATTAGTCTTTTGTCTCTTCAACCTAGACATTCTCTGCTTATATAAATTAAGTAGGAATGCAGAAGGCTTCCTATAAATTTCACTTCTAGAAACACCGTGATTAATTAGCCAATGCTAGAGCTCTACATAAGTCATACTATTCTATTGTTGCTTTGCCTCTGCTGTCCATTATGGTAGCTATGCCCACCTTGCCTTTGATGGCTGAGTGCTGCCACTTGGCCCCTGGCCCCTGGGGATCCAATGATTCCCATTCTATTTAAATTTTGCAGTTGAGTGACTGCAGTTCCCACTATTAGTTCTGACATACAGAGAAGAACAATTACAGAGCTCTTCAAAGATACAGGTACTGCCCTCACAAATCTATTTTGCAAGGCATTAAACAAGGGATGTCTTCTGGACTCTCCCAGCTGGGCTGAGTAGGTCTAAAGTGATTAATCTACTCCACTATCCCAATCTCCCTAAGGATCCTTTTGGATCCCTTCCTGTACATTAAACAAGGTAGATCAGGCATTTTCAGCTTACGTGCAGCAGGACATCTTTTAATCCATATCAGCTAACTAAGCAAATACACTATTAGAACTTTTTTTTAACACCCCAAGCTGCAGCATTAAATGCAGAGTCCCTACTTAGTGGGCCCGAATCAATAAATTCAGCTTGATCCAACTCCATGTTCCTTCCACCATTATCTCACACTTTTAACATCCGTTCCCATGCCTGTTCTCCAGCCGTTGGATTACATAAATGAGAAAATACAAGCAGTTATTTTCTAGTGTAGTGCAGCTCCTCATGGGTCACACTCTGAACCTCACCTCTAGGAGCCTGCCAGGACTTTGGTCTAGTTATAGATCTAGAAGTAAACAGAGGTGTTGTGGTGGCTTCTGAGGAGAATCAACACTATCTTGCCTGGGAAATGTCTCACAGTCAGACCCAGGATCAATACTTTGTACCCTTCAATCCAATCAAGTTGACACTTAGTGTTAATCATCACAGTACATATGTATATATTCCCCCATAACGTGCCTATTTGTAAAGTGGCATCTGCTTCTCATTACATTCTACATGAACATATTTTTTTTTTTTTTTTGCAATAGTAACTGCTGGAGTGCTTACAAATTTGAACAATATATGTTTTATGGCTATGTGTAAATACTTAATGAGGGCCTGTATGTAAACACAAATGACATCAATACAGATAATGCAGATAAATGTACTAAATTGCTATTATTTCATTAAAATAATGTAAAATATATGCAATAGGTAAAATAATATAAATTAATGGTATGCAATAATAAGAGCTAACATTTCTTGTCTCATGTTATATGCTAGATGCAATCCTAAAACTGTTACATATATTATCCAGTATTCATGAATGACACTATAAAGTAAGTACTATTATTAACCACATTTTGTAAATAAGCACCTTGAAGCACAAAAAGATTAAAGAATTTGCACCTGGAACAGTCACATGTTTTGGACAGAGACCATGATTTAAACCCTGACTCCAGACCCAACACTTTTAATTATTATGCTGTTCTGTTTTTCAATCAGTGTACAGCATAGTTTTATACTCAGATTATTACATCAAGGAACAATAATTTAATGAAGCAAAACAGATTATTTACTTTGACACAAGTGCATAAATCATTATATGAGAAAAAGTATTAACATATTTTGTTAAAGTTTATATGCCACTAATTTATTATTTCACTCACTATTTATTGCATGCCTATGTTCATGATAATGTTAAACTATGAGACGGATTGGTTAAGAGTAAACAAAATGTTACTTATGTTACTTGTAACTAATAGGTAATATATGCTATGAACACAAGTGTGTGTATGTGTGTGTGTGTGTATGTGTGTATCTGGGTGTGTGTCTGTGTGTGTATGCTCTTTGAAAGAATTCAAGTTCCTGGTTACTTGAAAGAATTGAAGCACTAGGAAAGTCAGTGATTACTTCAGGTTAAAGTAGTAATGAACAAGAATTAAATAGAAGGAAGAGATGAGCTGAGTTATGAAGTATATAATATGGGAATTTCAAGTAGAAGTACCAGTGAGCATACACCAAAAAAAAAAAAAAAAAGTATATTTACACAATGGCAACTAGCTTGATTTAGTTGGAGAGCTGCTGTTTATGAAAAATAAATAATGGTCAATAGGATGGGATGATGCATAGAAAAAACATTATTGAAGCTATGTATTAGATGATAATTTTTTCAAGTTTATTTAAGATATAGTGGAGAAACTGAAAATGTTTGATCAAAGAAATGTTGTGATAATATCAGTTATATTTTAGAAAAATTAATTTGGAAGATGTTAATAACATAATTCAACACAAGACTCTCTGAGTCGTAAAATCACTATGGGGACTTTTATAATAAGTGACGGATAAAAAGAGGAGGATCTTCTTAGAATTTTCCATAATTTAAAAAGTATATTTTGGTGGCTTTAATTTTATAACTACTTGAGCTTAGAGAGAAATTACTAATCTCCTATTTCAAACCCTTAAAACTTCTGATAGTAATTAAAGAAAAAAAAAAACTAAACTAACATTAAATTTTTTACTAAATAATAAAATGTTCTTAGAATGTATTCCTCGGTTCAATTTTTTCTTCATAGTTGTTTCTCTGTGAGTGGGTGTGTGAGTACTCCACGGGTGTTATGCGAACAATCTCACTTTCTCTTTGTGTTCTGAAAGAGGCAGTGAATAGCAATGAGCAACTCAATATACTCCTTTGCTTTCATCACTTCAACCTTATATTTGATGAAATAACTGTTTAAAAAATAAATCATACTATGACTAAAGACCATGTTCTACAAGAGCAGCTGAAGATCTTTCCTGCCAAAATCCAATGCGTAAGAACAGCATTTGACAAACCTACAGTTGTCCATCATCTTTTAAATTTTTGTATTGAAACCTCCACTTTAATCAAATGACTAACACACAGAAGATTATACATATTACACATAATTATAGTATATAATACTTATTTATAATACTTTATTATATACAATAATTACATCTAATTTTATATATGATGCATATATAAAAGTATTAATTATTATAAAATAATTATATATAACTTTAAAGTGACAAGTAGGGAAATGTGTATGAGATTCAAAGATTCGTACCATCAATAACTTTATGTACTTGGCTTCATTCTATTTTAGGAAACATCTGGAAGGTTCTGACTTCAAGAAAAAAAAATAATTTTTTCCAAAATTCTAAAAAACTAAGAATTAATAATGGCTTAAGTGCAAATAGAGTTACTTGTTCTGAAGGAAGTTAAACCTACTGTCCTTGAGTAGCACTGAATTTTTTTCTCTCATTAGTGAGAAAGCTTTCATATTTGGTCCCATTATTATGTACAAATGTTTTCAGATTATTCTTGCAGCTCCAGTTATTTTTGTAAGGGAAACTGGCCATAGGAAAAACTTTACCTATAAAATAATCCTGACTAATAAAAATGAATTTAAATTGTACTATTTCAAATTGTAATATTTCATTATTATATTAGCATAGGATGCAACAAAAAACTTGAAGTATCTGTTGAAAAAGGAAGTAGCAGAACTTAGGACTGATAACTATACATACCCACCTATTTTTGTATTCTCTTCTCAGTTTGGGATGGAAAAACAAAAACGAAGTGAAAGCGTGACATTTATTGTGCCTTATTATTTCTGTGATTAAACATGTAATTTGGAAGTAAGAACACATTGTAAATATGACTAAACAAAACCTTCCTCCTTTATGTAGAGGGGGTAATTAGGCATATGTGGCTGACAATTCCAAGAGCCCAAAAGTGGGGTTTTCTTCCCAGTAATCTAAACTTGTCAAATATATTTTTAAATGAAATGTTCCTCAGCTTTCTTTGTTTTGGAATTCAGGAAGTTGTTTGCATATATTTAGTCCAAATATCTAAATGTGTTGAAAATGATGTGTGCAGTATCTAAAAATATTTGTTTTTAAGGCAAGCAACATACATATTTAAAACAAATCAGTTATTCATTCTTTTTTCTTGTCTATTTCTAGATGTGAAAGCTGAATTAGCCTCCTCTTTAAGCAACAACCTTCAGCAGAAGTTAGGATTTCTCTACAAATGTCAGGACTTTTTTTGGTTCAGAGAAATTGGGTAGTCTTTAATGAAATCTAGGAATTTTGTCTATTTACTGAGCTGTTTTACAATATTTCATAAAAGTAATCATAGACTGTTTTTTGTCCTGCCAAGACGTTTGACACTGCTGATATTTTCAAAATGCATAATACACCTCAGCATTCTGAAAACAAGAGTTTCTACAACCTCAGCTAGCAGTGAAGTCCCAATCTTTATGAAGGTTCCTCAGCCATTCGACCATCAAAACCTGTGTCATATTATTACAATAGAGGCAGTCAATTCAATGTAAGAGTAATTTACATTGAATTGACTGCCTCTATTGTAATAATATTAATAAACTTGTTTTGAAATATTCTCTTCTACAGCAAAATATATAAAATAAGTTTGAAGAAATGACTGAAAGGCACATTTAGCACTAAAGATCTCTTAGCACAGGAGATGGAATGATTGACAACTTTATCAAAGGTACCAAAAAGCAAAGATAATACAGAAATTATATTTAGTAACAGAAAACAGCTTGTACATTTTCATCACCTTGGACAGCATCACTATATAATATTCGGCTCAGTCACTCCTGTTTCTTGGAAACATGAGTCATTTTTTGAAAGTTAAATTAGGTTATTCTTTCTTTTAAGTTTCACAGCTTAAATGTATCTTCAGAAAATTATTCCACAGGTAAAATTTCATTCCCCAAAAATGGAAAGGGGGAGTGGTGTTCGTGGATATAATATACCAGTTATTGAAAATTGAAATTGGAATGACACACTAATCATTGTAAAAAGAAAAAACATTGTAGAAACTGTTTAGTTTATACTATTTGTTTTGATAGAAGCAGGAGGAAGATAAATTCTAGGCAGAAAGGGACGTGTCCCTAGCAAAACCCCAGCTTTGAGCCAAAAAGCCTGAAACCCACGGCCCAAAGTTAGAACTTCTATCCCTGCTTGCCCGTTCTCTCCCAATTGGTTCTTTCTGAATAATGTCTTTTTACCAATCAAATTTTCCTTTTTCCAAAACGACCTACAGCCTGCCCCACTCCCCATCCTGTAGACATGCAACTTAATTGTAGAGAGGCAACTTGACTTCAGAGGGATGAGTGGATTGCTTAACATTGGAGAAAAGCCATTGGATATGGCCAGATTTCAGGGAAGATTGTCTGCCTGTCCCATCCCTTCTTCCAGCTCTCCTCTCCACTGAGAGCCATCTCCATTACTATATAAAATTATCTATCTACAACATTCTTCAAGTGTCTTTGCGACCTCATACTTTTTGGATTCTGGACAACAGCTCAGGACCCACTGAGTGCATGTACCCAGAAAAGGCTGTCAAACTGGTCCTTTGATCTCACTGGCAGACGTCAGCCACCCTATGCGATGAGGCAAGGGGCCCATTGAGATGATAACACACTTCTGTCTATGGAAGGCAGAGCTAAGAGAGCATTGTAACATGCCCTCTCGGGCTTCAGAGGTCACAGGCACCCCCACTTGGGGTATGGGACCTATAAACAGAGCCTGCTCTTGCCAGCAGCCAAAGTGGCACTTGTTCACCCATGCTTGGTCTGCCTGCAGGCCCGCATGGAGCCTGCTCCTGCAGATGCCCAGAAGGGTTGGCTGAAACCCACACTTGCTTGCTCCAGTGCTCTGTTTGTTGCAAGAGGTTGAGCATGGTGGACCAAGGAAATGGGGCACTCACGTTACAAGTGCGGCAAAAAGGTCAAGAAAAACTCCTGCATCAATTTCATAATTGCAACGTTGTGAACTGTATATTCAGAGAAAATTTAGGATTAACGAGATTGAAACAATTTGGATTTGTGTCCCCACCCAAATCTCATGTCAAATTGCGATCCCCAACGTTGAAGGAGGGGCTTGGTGGGAATCAGGCCATGGGGCTGGACTATGCCCTTGCTGTTCGTGTGACACTAAGTGAATTCTCAGGAGATCTGGTTGTTTAAAAGTCTGTAGCACCTCCCCCTTTTCTGTCTCTTCCTCCTTCTCCAATCATGTAAGATGTGCCTGCTTCCCCTTTGCCTTCTGGCATGACTGTATGTTTTCTGAAGCCTCCCAGCCAGGCTTCCTGGAAAGCCTGTGGACCTGTGAGTCAATTAAACCTCTTTTCTTTATAAATTACCCAGTCTCAGGTAGCTCTTTATAGCAATGTGAGAATGAACACAATGTAACATAGAGACCTATGTGTGCAGATAAGAACACTGAAACTTTTAAAGTTTTAAGACAAATACTTAAAGCTATCCAAGAATAAAGCCATAGACCTGTGAAATGAAATCAGGTTGGCTTAGCACCCCAGTCTGTACCTTTCCTGATATGTAAAAGTGGCACTTACATCCTCCTGATGGCAAAGCATTATATTTACTATGTTAATAACTACCTTAAAATATTTTTATTCATGTGAGATGATATACCTGACATGCCTCCACATTCTTTTTGCTTTATTGTGAACTCAAGAATATTTATGTTAATTCTTTGATTTAATTTGTCATCCATTCACCTGCCCATTCAACCATCCATTCCTCCATATATGCAACCCTATTCACTCTTTATTTCATACACCCACTGAACTAATAGTTATAGAACATTTCCTCTGTGCTAGAACTCTGCTTGGTATTGAGGAAGAAGTGCTATTTTAATCGTGTGTGTGTGTGTGTGTGTGTGTGTGTGTGTGTGTGTGTGTATAAAACAAGTCTAATTTATAAGGGAAATAACACTTTCTTGAGAAGCCATGCTTAGCTAGAAGCCTAAAATTGGTTAGCTACTCAAAGGTGAAAGGTGGTTCTATTTAAAGTCTTGTTCTTCCAAGTTTTCTTGGACCAATCCAATCTTCTCTGAAGAGCACATCAATGTCCCCTGTTTCTTCTCTCTTATTCAACTAGTAACGATTTCCATTAAGGATGGGCAATGATAAAGGGGTTTGGGGAATGTTTAAATCATTTGAGAAAACCCTATTGACTTCTTGTCCTATAGCTTGTGGTAATAAATGTGCAAATCATGGCTTAAATGCAAAAAAAAAGAAAAAAAAAGCAAAAAATACTTTGTTGTAAACTAAAAATCCATAAGATTACTGGTTCTAGTCTTCAAAATTAATGGAATCTTGGGCATTTTCCATACACTACTGATCCCATAATTATTTTTTCTATTAATTCAGTTGACATCTGATGAAATGAAACAAGCTTTATATCTATGATAACCATGTGAGAGAGTTGCAGCCACTACAAAATAGACAGATTAACCCTAAACTCAGTAAATTAGCAATTTTGTATATGTGTGTGTATACACATTTAAATACTTTTGTTTGTGTGCATGTGGTATTTCAAAAAATCTGATTGGCCAGTTTTTTTAAAATCTAGACTCTCTTAAATATATTTTGAGGGGGTAATTCTGTTGTCTTCTGAGTTCTTTTGTTTCTGAGTCTTCCTTTTACACATGAAATGTTGCAAACACACATTCTGCCATACAATTTATTCATTTATTTATTATTTAAAGAGCTTTCCGATATATCAAGCTCCTATCCCCTTCTGTTAGAAATTCATTAGACTCTTGGATACATAAAGAAACAAATTGGATAGCATCCCATGCCTTCATTGAATTTATATTACATGTAGCAAAGACAATAAACCAGGAAGTATATGTTCAGTGAGTCAGGTGGGACTAAGGAGATAATTAAGGTTAGGCAAAGAACATGTACCTCGTGTAAATTATATGGTTAGAAAAACTTTTCTAATTGAACTAGGACCTGAAAACAGACATACATACCTGCTTTAAAGGCAGATGAAGGGCAAGTGCAAAGGCTGTGACACAGGAACTTGCTTAGTATATTCAGGATTGTGTTCATTTTGACTGGAACAAGGAGGAGGGAGATAAAGTGGTAGATATCGAGGCTAGAAAAAAGGTGGAGATATTAAAGATACATACCTAATCATTCAGGGCACTGCAAACTGGTTTAAGAACTTTGAGGGTTTAAAAAAAAATTTTTTTATAGATTTAGGGAATACAGGTGCAGTTTTGTTACATGGATATATTACATAATGATGAAGTCTGGACTTTTAGTGTACTGATCACCAAAATAGTATACATTGTACCCAATAGGTAATTTTTTAGCCCTAACCCCTCTCCCACCCTCTGGCCTGTGGAATCTCATTAATAATGTCTGTTCTTCCACTTTGTTTGTCAACATGTACACATTGTTTAGCTCCCACTTACAAATGAGAAGATGAGGCATTTGACATTGAGTTACTTTACTTCGGATAATGGCCTCCAGTTTCATTTATATTGCTGCAAAATATATTATTTTTTAATGGATTACTAGTATTCAATTATATCTTTTAAAAAATGTGGTATATGCGTATGTGTCTGTATATAAGTAACACACACACACCACTTTTTTAATCCAAAAATCTGTTAATGGACACAGGTTGATTCCATGACTTTACTATTGTGAATAGTGCTGCAATAAACATAGGAATACAAGTTTATTTTATTTATTTATTATTTTTTTTTGAGACAGAGTTTGTACTGGCACCCAGGCTGTAGTGCAGTGGCGTGATCTAGGCTCACTGCAATCTTCTGGGTTCAAGCAATTCTCCTGCCTCAGCCTCCCGAGTAGCTGGGACTACAGGCGTGCACCACCATGCCTAGCTAATCTTTTTGTTTAGTAGACACAGGGTTTCACCATGTTTACCAGGATGTTCTCCGTCTCCTGAACTCGTGATCCACCTGCCTTGGCCTCCCAAAGTGCTGGGATTACAGAGGTGAGCCACTGTGCCCAGTTTGCACAAGTTTATTTTTAACAAGATGATTTCTTTTCCCTTCAGTGGATACCCATTAGTGGGGTTGCTGGATTGAATGCTAGTTCTGTTTTTAGCTCTTTGAGAGATATCCATACAGTTTCATATAGAGTTTATACTAATTTTCATTCCCACCAACAGTGTATAAGCATCCCCTGTCTCCACAACCTAACCAACATCCATTTTTTTTTACTTTCTGATAATAGGCATTCAGATTGGTGTAAGATGACACATCATTGTGGTTTTAATTTACATCTCTTTGATTGAGATTAAGAGATGTTGGTGGTGTTGAATATTTTTCATATGTTTATTGGCTGCTTTTATGTCTTCTTTTAAAAAATGTCTGTTCATGTTATTTTGCTCATGTACTTTTTATATATTTTTTTCTTCTTGAGTTGTTGAGTTCTTTGCAGATTCAAATTATGAGGCATTTGTCAGCTACATAGTTTTCAAATATTTTTTCCCATTCTGTAGGTTGTCCCAATTTATTCTGTTGATTTTTTATTTTGTTGTATGAAATATTTTCCATTAAATTAAGTTCCATCTGTCTATTTCGTTTGTTGCATTTGCTTTTGAGGCCTGGTCATAATTATTTTGCCTAGGACAATGTACAAAAGAGCTTTACCAAGATTTCCTTTTAGGATTTTTTTTTCAGTAGGGTGAGGTCTTACATTTAAGTCTTCTTTAATTCATCTTGAGTTAATTTTTGTAGATAACGAGAGGTATGAGTCCAGTTTCATTCTTCTGCATAGGGCTATCCAATTTTCCTGGCTCCATTCATTAAACAGGATGTCCTATTTACTTCATCAAAGACCGGTTGGTTGTAGATATGTGAATTTATCTCTCTGCTCTTTATTGTTTACCATTGACCTATGTTTCTATTTCTGTATCTGTACCATACTGTTTTGATTACTATAGCCTTACAGTATAATTTAATATGATGTCATGCCTCTCACTTTCTTCCTTTTGCTTAGAATTGCTTTGGCTATTCTGGTTCTTTTCTCATTCTATATAAATTTTAAGACTGTTTTTTCCAACTCTATATGAAATGACATTGATAGTTTGATAGAAATTGCACTGAATCTATAGATTCTTTGAGCATTATGGCTATTTTAACTATACTAATTTTTCCAGTTCATAGGCATAGGATGTTTTTTCATTTGTTGTGTAATCTATGATTTCCTTCGTTAGTGTTTTGTAGCTCTTCTTGTAGAGTTTCTTTTCCTTGGTTAAAAGTATTTCTAGGTATTTTTATTTTTAGCTATTGCAAATGGAATTTAGTTCTTGATTTTGTTTTTAGCTTGATCATTATTGGTATATAGAAATGCTACTGATTTTCAATTAAAATGAATTGATAAGATGGTAGAGTGATTTTACCAAGGGAAATAAGTTGATTAGACTTGAATTTAAAAAAAAATATCAGTTTGCTGTTTGTTTTGATAATTAACTATTTAGCAGAGAGCATTGTTATTTGAGCAATTAAAGTGCCTTGGTCTAGGGTAGTTGTAACAGGGAAAAGCACAGAGCAAGTAGAACAAACATGCTTTCTATGTGAATCAGAGATGACATATGCAATAAAGAGAGGAGACAATAGTAGCTGCAGAACTGAACTAAGTGAGTGGAAGGATGTAGCTGCTATTTAACTAAGATGAGAAAGACAAAGGAGGTTTTAATGGGTAAAATCAGGAGAAGTGCAAGCTAACATCACTAATACATGCTAACACTTTTTACGCAGTTAGCCCTTACGTAAAAACCTCCAAATGAGTTATTATCATCCCTTTGTCTAACAGAAAAATATGAAGAATAAGTGAGAGTAGAAAATTATATAACTCTCCACAGATAAGACAGGAAATCAGAATTTCAACTCATGTTTGTATTATAGTGGCATCATTGTCTGCATGATATCTGTCTCTTGCACTCTACCTGGCATTACATAAATGTTTAGCAGGCTCTTTTCTGACTCTTTGATCTATCTGTAGTCACCTAAGTGTGTATATGCTGTGTGTTTTTCTGAATTCCTATGAGTGTTTTACTTAGGGCAGACATACAGTGAGAGAGTCTGTGACAGAATTGCTTCAGTATTGTTACAATCCCTGACAGAACAAACAAACAAAAATCTCTATCATATGACTACAAGAAAGATGGCCAATATTGCCTTTATGTGACATAATGTAATATTTAAATGTTTCATTTTGTCATCTAGATCAATCGTTTTAGAGAATAATGTAAAGTTGAAGCTCTACGACCCAGCTATCATGTACAAACACACACGTGTGCACGCGCACACACAAACACATACACACACACACACAGGTCAGTTAGAAATGTTGAAGAACATTAGTGCTGGAAAGGAACACAGAAGGAACCATGTTACTGTAGAAATGACAAAATAGGACCCAATCTAATTATTTGTCAAAATCACAAAACTGAAAAATCTGGATTCAGAGTTTCTTCACTTGTTTTCAAAAATACACCTTTCCTTTGTGTTGTGCTATATTTCTAATCTTTACTAATATTGATAAAAGTGAGTCTAAAGTTTACAAAGATACAATTTAGAAGGATTCATGGTCCATAGGAATCATTAACACTGGGTAATGTCAAGAAAAAAATATAGTATTAGAAGTTTCAGAAAGTTTTTTTTTTTACAAGGTTTTTATTTCCTAGAATTATAAATTTGAGGAAGTTTGCTGCAAGGATTGTCTAAATAAATAGTGTTTCTATTTGAATAGAGCATGTCTCCTTTGCTTAGAGAGTTGTTATTTGTGTTTCAGTATTGACTGGAAGTGACCATATCATGTGCTGTTCCATGAAGGTCTGTCTTGGGAATAAGTAGTCCACCAGAATCTTTCAATTGGTAAAAAATTGTTTGCTGATCCTGGGTCACTTGGAAGCTTCATTAAATCTTTCAGTTCCCTTGAGCCCTAATAAGCAATAACTATTTCAATGAAAAGTAATATCACTAAGTCTTGAAAAAACGATACAAAATAATAACTCTAAGAAAAACCTAACATGAGGAGAGGTTTTTGGTTTTCTTCTAATTGAAAAATAAAAAAAAATTGTATATATTTATGGTGTGTACCATTATGTTTCAAAATATGTATACATTGTGGCATGGCTAAATCAGGCTATGCTTTACCTTACATACTTCTCTCTCTCTCTTTTTTTTTTTTTTCATGGTGAGAAAAACCAAATCTACTCTCTTAATGTCAACTTAACACACTCTCTATCTCTATCTCATGATCCATGTGTCCAGACATAAAACATATAAACAAGCCTCTGATTTCAATATCACATTGTTTTGGCACAAAGGAAAGTTAATATATTTAATAAGTAAGAATCACCCATTAGAATAGTATTCTATATACAAAATTTTCTCATTTCTGAAAGCTTTTTTAAGGCGATTGTGTGTGAGTACATTTGTGTTTGTGTGTTGAGTTAGATTCAAGGTTAAGTGGTTATGAATTACTTATTAAAGGAAAACTCATAAAGCATTAACAACTTTGATTAAAACTGAAGGATTCTTTAAAATAATGGAAACTTTGGATTGTTTCACCACTTTTTGGCAAGAATTTATGTCTAAAATGGAGGAGGAGAAATGTCTGAAAATATAGTGATGTAAGGTCCTTGCAAAACACATTAGGTAAATTAAGAAAGAAGCTGTAGGCTTCACATAATAATTCTTGTATGTCTAGACTCAAGTTGTCTAGAATAGATGCTGAATATGTTTGAACATTTTTATTTTGTTTTATTTTGTCCTTCCATTTTCCAAGTTACCATATTTAGGTACAGAATGCCTTCATTATTTCAAGCTATATGGCAAGTGTTGACCCTTAAAATAGCAGTTATATAAATGAAGTCAGTCTGAATTAACACATGCATGTCTTTTATGTAGAGCAAATAAGCCATTTATGTTAAATTATTCACAAAGGATATTTAGAAAGTCATAAAAGTTAATCACCATGGTTATACTTTTGTATGTATGATGCATTTGTGTGTGCACATGTGTATGTTGATCAAGCCTTCACTTCTTTAAAAGATGAATGCTCTGAAGGTTGAAAGTTAAAACACCATGAGTTAATGCATGGTTTTATATTAAAGTAAAAGAAAATTATTAGGGATACTGAACTATGTGAAGCACAAACACTGCTGATTTTATTCCATATGCGTTTCACTTATTGGACTGCTTGGGTTTGAATCTTGACTCTAGTACTTGCTAAGTAGGTAATTATCTTATTCATAAATTGCTTCATCCTCCTGAAATGTTAAATGAAGGCAAGAGTAGTAACATGTCATAGGTTGGTTGTCATTATTAATATAATTATTGGGTTGGTGAAAAAGTAATTGCTGTTTCAGACTGTGAATTTTAAATCATTATAAGTAGGTTCAAACACATCTTTATTAATCAAAATAAGAGCCATTACAATCAACACATTTTTGCCAACAAGAAATAAGTTTGTATAAAAATCTGTGGTTCAGGATTCAATGAACGCTTGGGAAGCATTTCCTGCATCCTGCTGGTTGTGGGAATGTTTTCCCTGCAAAAAGTTGCCGAGATGTTTGAAGAAGTGGTAGTCGGTTAGTCAGAGATCAGACGTATGGGAATACAGCAGATGAGACAAAATTTTGTAGTCCAATTTGCTCAGGTTTTGAAGTGTTTGTTGTGTCACATGTGGTCGGGCATTGTTGTGGAGAATTGGGCTGTTTCTGTTGACTAATGCTGACTGCAGACCTGGCAATTTTCAGTGCATCTCATCAATTTGCTGAGCAAATTTCTCAGATGTCATGTTTTTGGATGGGATACAGAAAGCTGTAGTGGATCATGCCGGCACAAAGCACCAAACAGTGGCCATGACTGATCTTTGACGCAAGTTTGGTTTTTGGAAGCACTTTGGAGCTCCTTCTTGGTCCAGCTACTGAGTTGGTTATCACCAGTTGTTGTATAAAATCCAATATTTGTTGCATATCACAATCCAATCAAGAAATGGTTTGTTGTTGCTGTGTAGAATTAGAGAAGATGACACTTCAAAACGACAATTTTTAAAAATTTTTGCTTAACTCATGAGACACCCACTTTTTGAGCTTTTTAATCTTTCCAATTTGCTTCAAAAGTCAAACAACCATGGAATGGTTGACATTGAGTTCTTCGGCAACTTCTTGTGCAGTCAGCTAGAGGATCAGCTTCCACGACTGCTCTCAACTGGTCCATGTCAGCTTCCGATGGCCAGCCACTAGGCTCCTCATCTTCAAGACTCTCATCTCCTTTACAAAACTTCTTGATTCACCACTACACTGTACGTTCCTTAGCAGTTTCTGGGCCAAATGTGCTGTGGATGTTACAAGTTATCTCTGCTGCTTTATGAACCATGCTGAACTTGAATAAGAAAATCGCTCGAATTTGCTTTTTGTCCAACATCATTTCCGTAGTCTATACAGAAAATAAACAGCAAGTAATGTCATTAGCAATAAACCCATAAAGCGAAATACGCCATTAAAATGATATATAACATAATCATATTTATTTCAGAATGTAACTCAATATCAAATGGCAAATTCCAACAATGCAAAACTGCAATTACGTTTGCACTCACCTATTAACACATGTAGATATCTTAAAACATTTCTATGTATAATACATGTGCAAATAATGCTAATAACTATCAATAATTATTTTATTTTTATTGATATTTGACATTATTTTCCTGAACTTTACTAAAATTTGCCTAATTTGACATGCTGGATGATATTTTATGTTATATGGTAACTCTTTTATTTAATATCTAAAATGTTTTTATATTTATAAAATCTTATTTATTGTGAAAGTTTTGGTGATAAATTTTTCAGTAAACAATTTAGAAACAAAATTTCATTAACTAAAGATTATTACTATTCACGTTTGCTGATATGGTAAGTTTCTTTACAGTCATAGCTTTTATGAATATTTTGCAGTCTAATTCCTTATGTGTATGAACTTTTATAATTATCTAATTAGCACTTTAAACATTTTTCTGTATGATTACAATATTTAGAAAACCTTTTAATGGGTGCATAATATTCCATCTCGTGAATTTACCATGATTTTATTACAAAGCCATATATATAGCTGCTAATGATAGTGCTTGCTGAGCATCAAACCATCACTTTTCTGATTTCACATAAATTCTGCCATCAAGAATGATGGTAACAGCTAAGAATCTTATTAATCATAAATAAATAAAATGTTTAAGACTATTTGATCATGAGAAGAGGGAAATAAAAAAAAAAGGAAGAAAAAAGGAAATTAAAAAATAGCATTTTGGCGTGACAGGTATTACGATCAGTGCTGATTTCATTTTGTCATAAGTTCAGAATTTAGAGAATGTGTCTTCTAAGATTTTAGATCTAATAAGTATGGGATACAAGCCTAAAATGTATGTGGTCTGACTGCAGAACTCTACACTCCTATTCAGGAGGATACATTGACTTGCATGTATTTATCATTGATAAATATACTATTTTCACTAGGCTTTCAAAAAAAAATCAAAAGTACCTTAAAACTCATGTTACAAACTATATTATAGGAGAATCATTGCTATAAACTAATAAATAAAAGACTCACACTCAAATCCTCATCTCTCACTTAAATAACAGTTGTCTTAAGAGAATATCTCTGTATTCTTTATAAAGGTTTTTTTTTCTTTTGCTTTTGTTTTTATTTTAGTTTTTTTTATGTGAATAATCCTACTGTTAGGCAAGTGCATAAGTGAACAAGATCTATGTCATAAAATCTTCCTACTACAGTACGTTAGAGAGAAATAAGATAATAAAAGTCAAATGTCTGCAATTTATAAAATTGGAGATCTATACTGTTTAAAACATAAGTAGTTTAAGAAATAGGTAATATGGCAACTCTGCTTTTTTGTGTGTGTTTGTTTTGGCCTTTAATATCTTGCCCAAGAGGTCTTCTATACCCACAGAAAAAAACTTGATATAAGTAAAATCATTTTAATTATAACAAGACAAAGAATTAATTAGATGTCTATTTTTAACTGTGATTTTATTACCTCTGGATGCAATATTAGTGTTTGCTTTACGGCAATTTTTAAAATTATTTTTGTAAAAAGCTAACAGGGGCTTTGATGCTAAAATGTGTTCAATATAATCTTATTGGTGGCTGTGAACCATTTTGTTCAATTAAACTTTAGCTGCAGGATTTATGTAATATTCATTGATTTTTTAATTCATTAAATAATCATCTATACTGGATTATGTCTTGGATACTGCATTTAAAGAATGGGGGTACAGTGACAGGTAAGAAATTATAAACGAGGCCGGGTGTGATGGTTCATGCCTGTAATCCCAACACTTTGGGAGGCCTAGGTGAGTGGATCACGAGGTCAGGAGATCGAGACCACCCTGGCCAACATGGTGAAACTTCGTCTCTACTAAAAATACAAAAATTAGCTGGGCATGGTGGCCTACACCTGTAGTTCCAGCTACTCAAGAGGCTGAGATAGGAGAATAACTTTAACCCGGAGGCAGAAGTTGCAGTGAGCCGAGCTCATGCGACTGCACTCCAGCCTGGGCAACAGAGCGAGACTCTGTCTCAAAACGAAACAAAACAAAACAAAAAACAACAAAAGAGAAATTTGCTATTCATAGTTCTTATTGTTTGGTAGAGTAGGCAGAAATCTAAACAAACAATTATCAGAAAATGTGATGTATTCCATAGAATTTGATACAGGGTATTAATGAAACATTCAAATGAGGGAAGCTGATCTTGCTTGGTGTTTGAACTGAGTTAAATAGCAACCCCCTCCAAACTCCCGTCTGGAACCTTGGAATATAACATATGTTTGGAAACACGGTGTTTGTGAATGTAATTAGTTAAAATGAGGTCATATTGGTTTAGAGTAAGCTCTAAATCCAGCTCGCTGGATTGACATGTTAGGTGACCTTTTATGTTATATGGAAATGCTTCTATTTAATGTCAAAAATATTTTATGTATTTGTAAAATTATATTTATTGTGAAAATTTTGGAAATAAATTCTTCAATAAGCAATTTAAAAACATCAAATATTATTAACCAAATATTATCACTATTTATGTTTGCTGATTTGGTGAGTTTCTTTTCAGTCATAGTTTTCATGAATATTTTACATAGTCTAATCCATTGTGTGTATGAATTTTTATATTATAATTATCTAATTAGCACTTTAAAACATTTTTCTCTGTTTCCTTATTTATGAAAGAAACATTTGGATGCAGAGATACAGAAAAACACATGGAGAAATGGGCTGGTGAAGTTAGAGACCAGAGAAATAAGTTACTGTGTTCCGAGACAGGGAATGCTTGGGGTCACCAGAAACTAGAAGAGGAAAGAGATATTTCTTTCCTAGAGACTTCAGTGGGAGCATGACCTTACTGACAACTTGATTCCAGACGCCTAGCCTGTATAACTGTGAGAGAATGAATTCTATTGCTTTAAGTCACCTGGTTTATTGTGTTTATTTATTTATTTATTTATTTTGAGACGGAGTTTCGCTCTTGTTACCCAGGCTGGAGTGTAATGGCGCAATCTCAGCTCACTGCAACCTACGCCTCCTGGGTTCAAGCAGTTCTCCTGCCTCAGCCTCCCAAGTAGCTGGGATTACAGGCACGCACCACCATGCCCAGCTAATTTTTGTATTTTTAGTAGAGACCGGGTTTCACCATGTTGACCAGGATGGTTTGAATCTCTTGACCTCATGATCCACCTGCCTCAGCCTCCCAAAGTGCTGGGATTATAGGTGTGAGCCACCGCGCCCGGCCATTTTATTGTAATTTTTTATGGTGGCCCTTGGAATCCAGTAAAGATTTTAATACCAAAAGAGAGATATTTTTGCAGCAAATACTTAAAGAAGTAGAAGTGGATTTGGAATTGGGTAAAGACTTGAGAGCCAGAAGAATTTTGAGGGGCATTGTCAGAAAAGCTCACATTACCTTTAGGAGACTGTTGATAGAAATATGGATGCTAAAGGCGTTTCTAGTGAGGGATCAGAAGGAAGTAAAGAGTATGTTAGAGAGCTCTTCTATTGTTTTCAATAATTGCTTACGTGGCATAAATATCAACGTTAAAGGTGCTTCTGGTATAGTCTCAGAAAAAATATAAGAAACATGTTACTGGACACCGGTTGAAAGAGAACCCTTGCTATAAAGCGGCAGAAAACTTGGCTGAATTGAGTTGTACTATTGGTGTGGAAAGTAGAATTTGTAAGTTCTGAACTTGAATATTTAGCTGAGGAGATTTCTAAGCAAATTGTAAATTATGTGGATTGATTTCTCCCTGAGGTAATAACAACAACAACAACAACAACAAATAAATAAATAAATAAAAGACTTAGACACTGGAACTTTTAAGTAAAAGTGAACAATAATTCGGAAAATTCTCAATCTATCCAGATATCCTGTTTTAGGAATACATCCAAGGGTATGACTGAAGAAACTTTTGCTTAAAAGATGATGTGTGACAGGTGAATCCAATCCCCCATTTCAGCAGAAAACAGGAATAGAAACGAGTTACCCAAGAAGGATCTGTAGAGAACCTTCTTGTGTACTGTCATGGATTCCCTTAATATACTTGGGGGACTAAGTCTTTAAGAATACTATATTAGCAGAAACATTGCCAATGTAGACTGAAGGGTAGAGACATCGAGTGAAATAATGAAATGGACAGCTGTTTAATTTCTGGGATATAAGCAGGAAGTAAACTTATAGTACTCCTCAAATACTTATATTTGCATATCCATCAACAAAAAGGAAAAATTAAGAAAGAGAAAAGAGGCAGAAGCCAGCCAACCAGGTACATGGCAAGGACTAATGGGGCTTCTGCAGGCCCAGAAGAGGAGCTAATGGAGCCTCCTTGAGCCCAGGGATAGACTGAGCCACAGAGAATTATTCTCAGGCCTTGCATCCTAGTGGAATTTACCCAACTAGATTCCAAATTTGCTTCAGACCAGAGATCCTTTATTAAACCTTCCCATTTTCTCCCTTTCGGAATGAAAATATTTATCCTATATCTGTCCTATGTAGTTTACAATCAGATAATTTGTTTTCTGGTTTCACAGGACCACAGACAGAGGGAAATTTTGCCCCATAATGGATAATACCCAGAGTCTTATGCATACTTATTTGATGATTTAGATGATGAAATTTGAAACTTTCACAGTTGATTTTATATGAGATTTTAAATTTAGGGCTGATGCTCAAATGAATTAAAACTTTTTGAATGTTAAAATGTGGTAAATGTAGTTTTCACGGGGATAGACATAAATTTTGGTGGCAAGAGGACAGGCTGTATTGGGCTGAATAGCCTCTGCTCCCCGACAGCCCCAACAACAACAACAGAAAATTCACGTTCATCCAGAACCTGATAATGTGGCCTGATTTGGAAATAGAGTCTTTAAATATTTAATTAATTAAATTAATATTGGGTCATACTGATGCTTTTGTAAAAAGAGGAAAATTTGAGTACAGAGACACACAGGGAGAAGATGCCTCGTGAAGGTAGAGGCAAAGGCTGTAGTTACGCTTCCTCAAACTAGAAAATGCCTGAGACCATTAGAAGCTGTGAGAGGCAAGGGGAAAGTCTCTAGAGACTTTAGAGTGGACACGACCCTCCCAACACTGCCGTCAGACTTCTAGTCTCCAGACAATGAGAGAATGAATTTCTACTGTTTTAAGATACCGATTTTGTAGTAATTTGTAATGAAAAACATCGAAAACAGGTACTGTGAAGAAGAGATAAGGTAGAGCTTCACAGGGGAAAAACAGAGTTGGTTTTAAATGATAAATATGTTTTACAGGCCTAAAAGAGTAGGATATATGAGATAAGAAATGAGTGTCCAAGTTCTGAAAAATAGAGAAGTTCAATTTCTGAAATAAACGATGACTTCATACAAAAAATTCTTTTGTAAGAGTAACACATAACAACTGTCTGATATTTGACACTGAATACCACTGGGCCAAATTTGTCATGCAGACCCTCTCCATATGAATTTTCTCCATATGTCCAAAGTTTTCTATGATCATGACTATT
Source organism: Cebus imitator (assembly GCF_001604975.1). Classification (NCBI taxonomy): domain Eukaryota; kingdom Metazoa; phylum Chordata; class Mammalia; order Primates; family Cebidae; genus Cebus; species Cebus imitator. The sequence continues at coordinate 69,582 of NW_016107381.1, forward strand.
ATTGAACCTGATTTTTAAAAATCAGATTCACAGTTTTATGGAATTATATACTTTAAGTATAGAATGATGATTTTTTAAAAATGTGTATATCTGTAAAACTATCACCACAATCAAGGTAATACATATTTCTATTACCCTTACATGCTTCCTCACACCTCTGCAATATTTTTTTTACTCACTCCTATGTCCCAATCCCAGGATATAATAAATTTGCTTTCTGCTACTATAGATTAGTTTGCATTGTCTATAATTTTTTAGAGAAACATACAGTAAATACTCTTTTTGACTTGATTTATTTCATGTAGCAAAATCATTTGCAATTTATCTATGTTGTTCTGCATAAGAAATATTTCTTAACATTTTTAATTTTTTTAATCACTTCAAGTGCTTATCCTTTCTTTGCATTACAAACAATCCAATTATACTCTTAATTAGTTTGCAATGTATAATTACTATCAAATACTAGATTTTATTCATTTTATCTAACTATATTTTTTGTGCCCATTAATCATACCCCTTTCCTTCAACCGCCATTACCTTTCCCAGTCTCTGGTGATCATAATTCTATTCTCTATCTCCAAGAGTTCAATTGTTTTAATTTTTAGTTTCCACAAATAAGTTAGAACAAGCGAAGCTGGTCTTTCTGTGCCTGGTTTATTTCACTTAATGTCCTTCAGTTTCATCCATGTTGTTGAAAATGACAAGATCTCATTGATTTTATTGCTGCATAGTAGTGCATTATATGGATATGACACAATTTGTTTACATACTTTCCTGTTGATGGGCATTTGAGTTGCTCCACTTTGTCATATTACAAATGAAATTGCTACATACATTTGTGTACAAATCTTTGTGTGAGTGTTACAGGCTGAAACGAGTACCAGCAAAGTTCATATATAAAGTCCTAATCTCCAGCATCTCAGAATGTGGCTGGTGATAGGGTCTTTAAAGAAGCAATTAAAATAAGGTCATTAAAGTTGGCCCTGTTCCAATATGACTGATGTTCTTTAAAAAAGGGGAAATTTGAACATTTGCTAAAGGACAACCATGTGAAGACATGGGAGGAAGATGGCCATCTGCAAGCAAAGAAAAGAGGCTTTAGAAGAAACCAGTCCTGCTCGACACTGTAATCTCAGACTTAAAGCTTTCAGAATGCGGGAAAACACACTTTTGTGGTTTAGACTACCCAGTATGTGGTACCTTGCTATAGCAGCCCAGCAAGCTAATAGAGTAAGCATATGCCTTGATTTTCTTTTCATGTGTTATCTAGGAGTTTGTATATGTTTGAACTGTATTGTAGGTTTA
>NW_016107381.1:70999-81904 GCF_001604975.1 Cebus imitator
TAGAAACGGGGTTTCACCATGTTGGCCAGGATGGTCTTGATCTCTTGACCTCGTGATCCACCCGCCTCGGCCTCCCAAAGTGCTGGGATTACAGGCTTGAGCCACCGCGCCCGGCCTAGGTTTACTTTTTTAAAAGAAATAAGCTGACAAACTGTTTACAAAGTGATACTATTATTTTAAATTCCCACCCACAGCAAATGAGGGTTCTAGTTTCTCTATGCCCTTGCCAAGGCATGGTATGATCAATCTTTTTAATTTTAGTCATGCTTGTGGAAAGGCAGGGGTGGGATGATATCTAATTATGGCATTAATTTCACTTTCTTAATGACTAATATGTTGAATGTATTTTTGTATGTGATATTTTAAAACAAAATGCAATAAATTAAATTCAAAAATAATACTTTTACCTCATTATAAGAGGAGAAAATAAATATTCCTATTTATCAAGCCCAGCTGTTTCTCTTTTTCAAACTAATGGACTTTTTTCATTGAATACCTTCACTTTTGATCTAAACTTCCCTAGAGTTCAAGACAATAAGTGAAAAGTGAATATTTTAATACTAAAAATTACTCTAATTAAAAACTACTAGAGGATTTTATAGTTCAGTTTTTCAGTTTGGAGCCCTTTCTGCTCCATTATCTTTTGAATTATATCTAGGTTATATGCTAGATTTTGGATTATGTTTAAAAAGTTGGAAATTATTCTGAAGTATTTTTGCGTTTTAAATCTTTCAGGATTAAGCAATGCTACAGTTCCCCTGCCATTTTCTACAAACAATGTTGTGGTTTTCCAGTATATATTTGAATGAAACCACTTGGTAATAATTATCTTGGCTTTTGAAGATCTCATCCAGTCAATCCTATGTAACTTTGACTTATTAATGTACAAGGGACCTATGTGCCATTGTTTTCAGTAAAGTAAGAAAATGCTTTTCATGATTTGCTCGTTTCAAATATAATCCTGCCACTTACTGTGTGATTTTGTCCAAATTGCATATGGACAAAATCCCTCTGTGTCTCAGTGACTTCATTTATAAAATGTAGATTATAATGATTTCTTCTTCCTGGATAATTAAGCAACTTAAATGAATAATATATGTAAGTCACTTAGAATTTTTAATACTCTACGTAGTAAGCACATGATAAGAGGCTCTGTTATATAAAATATAGTTTATAATTTTAACTTATTGATATTTTTGTAGGGTTTGATAAAAGAAGATATGGAATGGTGCCTGATATACAGGGCTTCCTATTTCAAAGGAGTCTGGAATTATGTTTTAGTGGCTGCTTATTGAAAATCTTATTGATATAAAGAAATGTTTATGTAAAAGAGTTTATCTATTGCTTTCTATTATAAAGGTAATTCAAATTATAATAAGGAAAACCTTGATAGATTCTTGTTATTTTCTTAACATGATTTTAGTTCTGCCACAAGGGGCTAAATGCCAACTCCAAATCATTTCCTGATGTGTTAGATCAATCAAAATGCCTGATCAATCAAAATGCCTTTCCATCTACCTTTTCACTTCGGTATATATAGATACTGCAGACAAAACAAATGAAAGAAAAATATCAATCAAGTGTTTTGATTGCTGAAGGAGTAATGGCTTTGCATTTCTTGATTTATGTATAATTTTAAAGGTCAACCAACAGCACTATGTGTGAAAGAATGAGTACAAACACGAAAATGAATGGTGATTAATTAAAAGTAAATTTGATGAGAAATTTGAATTTTCACTTATTTTTCCTGTTTGGAAAGTTCTCATCTTTTAATAAATGGTTGAGATAAATGCTTACTGATGCTAGTTAATGAAGGTATTAAAAGAGGAATGAACTTTATTTGGGGAAAACATTTCAGATGGAAATATATTATTTTCCCACAGGTAATTTTTACTTTCTAAGAGCTTAGTAGAAGTGCATTTTGCCAATTTTAATTATCTGACCATTAAGAAGAATGGAGATGTTTTTTGCAAGCAGCTAAAAGAATTTCCAGTGCTGTAATGTGTTTAGAGAACCCAAAGTGAGTCATTATTTTATTTTTAATTCAAACTTGGCTTAGATTTGGTCCTCTAGGAGATAAACTGGAAGACATTGCTTTTGAAAGAATAATAAGAATAACAATATTAAGGGTTTATGTTATTCACTAATTGTTTTTTATTCATTCCCAAATGGCTGAAAATGTCTCTTGGTAAATTTTCCAAGTGTTTGCAGGTGCCAAATATGTCGAAATTGCACCTGCAGAGCTCTATGAATGTGATTTCAATAAGCTTCATGCTGCACAGTATATAGTAAAAGCAATAAAAGCAGATGGACCTAGGGACAGCTGGAGTCTGACAAGAAAAAAATGAAAATAACAACAAAAGCAACAGAAACAAAAATCTGGCAATTGCTATCAATGTAGTTCTCATCTTTCATTGGATTAGGGAGTGCAGCAGGGCTTTTCTGCATCAAATCACTAGCAGTTGAATTACAAATAGGAGATAAATTGCACAGACTTCTCAAATTAGTAACCCAACTAAAAATAACATAGAGTAATAATATATAATCCCAGATATCTTCACAATAAACTAGACCCATGTCTCCCAGGACCAGCTGCCAAATTTCCTCAATAGTCTTACCTTCTCTGACTTCATTTTCTGTTGTATTCTTCCATTAAATTCTATAGATCCTTCCTGGAACTTGATTCTCTAATTACAGAACTTTCCCATATCCATGGCCAAAAATTAGCCTACTCATTATTTCAAATGAGAATTATTACAAAGATGCCCTATTACTAGCAACATGATATGGTATAATGGAGATTATGCATGCAATTTTAACTGATTTTAACTTCATCGCTTGCCAGTTCCACCCTTCCAAGCCTTAACTACCTGATATAAAAATACGACAAATGAATCATTTCTCTATAATAATGGAAGAATCCAAGGATTAAGGTAGGTGCAGTTTATGTTATACAGCTGGTAATGCATTAACTATGTATTAAAACAAAGCAGTTTAGGTAAAAGAACACAGTATAAAGCCTGATAATGAAATTTTCTTCCTATTTCTGACTCAAGCTCAAAATCTATTTTCCAAAAATATGTCATATATTTTTTCTTTTAAGGATTAAAAATGCCAAATGTATTAAATACTAATTAGCACTATAAGATCATGTGTTTCAAATATCTTCCACTGCCTCTTTAGAATCATTCTCCACCATTCCACAAACTTTTATTAGCCCTAAAAAGGGGGAAGTAGAAATGTAAATAAAGTTATAAAGTTTTGTAGTGGTTCAGACAATAGTTAGTGATAGTTTGAATTAAACGTGATATGCTGAAGAATGGTCAAATTGAGATATTTTGTACATTGAAATAAGAACTCATGAAGAATGTGAAGAGATCCATTGGGTAGGTGTATTAGTTAGGGTTCTCCAGAGAAACAGAACCAAAGAACTATCCAGTCATGCATAGATTACCAATGGGAATGTTTTGAAACTTGTTTGTTGATTTCTTCATTGCATGCACATCATAGAGCTCTATGAATATCTAGATGGTATAGCTTACTATACACCTAGGCTAAATGGTACAGCCTATTGTTCTTAGACTATAAACCTGTACAGCATGTTACTTTACTGAATACAGTAGGCAATTATAACACAATGGTAAGTTTTGTGTATATAAACATATTTAAACAGAAGGCATAGAAGAGGTAGCGTAAAAACACAGCATATAAGATTTTTAAAATGATACACCTGAATAGAGCACTGTATCTGTCAGGGTTCTCTAGAGAGACAAGACTAATAGGATAAATGCATATATGAAAGGAAGTTTATTAAGGAGTATCGACTCACATGATCACAAGGCGAAGTCCTACAATAGGCTGTCTGCAAGCTGAGGAGCAAGGAAGCCAGTCCAAGTCCTCAAACCTCAAAAGTAGAGAAGCCAACAGTGCAGCTTTCAGTATGGAGCTGAAGGTTCGAGAGCCCCTGGCAAACCACTGGTGTAGATCCAAGAGTCCAAAAACTGAATAACTTGCAGTCCAGTGTTTGAGGACAGGAAGCATTCAGCACGAAAGACGGAGGCCAGAAGACTCAACCAGTCTAGTCCTTCCACGTTCTTCAGCCTGTTTTTTATTCAAGCTGTGCTGACAACTGATTAGATAGTGCCCATCCAGATTGAGGGTGGGTCTGCCTCTCTCAGTCCACTGACTCAAATGTTAATCTCCTTTGACAACACCCTCACAGACACACCCAAGAATAATACTTTGCATCCTTCAATCCAATCAATTTGATACTCCATATTAACCATCACAGGCACACAGCATAAATGGAACCTAAGGGATTGGAAGTTACTTTAGGTAAGTCAATGACTGAGTAGTGAGTAAATATGAAGGCTATGATATTGCTGTATACTCCTGTAGACTTTATAAATACTATACAAATATTCTACACTAAATTTATTAAAAATGTTTTTCTTTACTAATACATTAAACTTAGTTTACTTTAACTTTTTAACTTTATAAACTTTTTAAAATTTTTGACTCTTTTGTATTAATAATTTGCTTAAAACATCAACACATACAGCTATACAAAAACATAAACATTTACTTCTTTTTTTTTTTTTTGAGATGGAGTCTTGCTCTGTTGCCCAGGCTGGCATGCAGGGGTGTGATCTTGGCTCACTGCAACCTCTGCCTTTCGGGTTCAAGTGATTCTTCTGTCTCAGCTTCCTGAGTAGCTGGGATTACAGGTGTCCCGCTACACCCAACTAATTTTTATTTTATTTTATTAGAGATTGGGTTTCACCATGTTGACCAGGCTGGTCTCAAATTCCTGACTTCAAGTGATCTGCCAGCCTCAGCCTCTTAAAGTGCTGGGATTACAGGCATGAACCACCACGCCTGGTTCATTTTCCTTTTTTATATCCCTATTCTATGATATTTTATTTTTGTTTTTATTTTTTAATTTTAAAAATGTTGCTAAAAATGATGACACAAACACACATTTTAGCCTTGGCTTACACATGGTCAGTATCATCAATATCATTCTATTCCACATCCACATCTTATCCCACTGAAAGGTCTTCAGGACCAATAACATGCATGGAGCTGTTATCTGTTATGACAATTTCTAATTCTGGAATACTTCTGAAGGACTTGCCTGCCACTGTTTTATCGTTAACTTAAAAAATAAGTAGAAGGATGATACTCTGAAATAAAAAGTATAACACAGTAAATAAATTAATAACATATTCATTATTGTCATTATCAAGTATTATGTACCCTCTGTAGTTGTGTGTGTTAAACTTTTGCAGGACTGGCAGCTCAATAGGTTTGTTTACACCAGCATCACCACAAACATGTGAGTAATGTATTGTACTACAATGTCAGAACTCTATTACATCACTAGATGATAGGAATTTTTCAGGTTTATTATAATTTTATGGGATCATCATCATATATGTGGTTCATCCTTTACTCAAATGTCATGTGGTATATGACTATGTATATGTGTATATATATGTATATATTACATATGTTTGTATTTATGTATATATTGAAGATGATATTTGTTATGAGGGATTTGCTAAAGTATTTTATTTTGGAGACTAAATCTCAAGATCTTCAAAACAGGCTGAAGAACAAAGAGAGCAGATGGTATAGTTCCAGTATGAATCCCAAAGCCTGAGAAGTAGGAAAGGCAATGATCTTACGTGACAGTTGCCCTGTTTCCCAGGCTGGTCTCATAATCCTGAGCTCAAATGATCTGCCTGCCTTGGTCTCTCAAAGTGCTGGGATTACAGGTGTGATCCACTGCACCTGGCCTCTTTCTACATGCACATGATTTCATCTAACCTTAATAACTTCCCAAAGGCCCCAACCCGTGTAAACTCTCACTGGGGGTTAGGTTACAACATATAAAGATTTGAGGAAACACAACTCAGTTCATAGCCGAAGGGGAAGGTAAAGGAAAGGGAAGATTCAAAGATGATATCTAGGATTACTGTTTGAAGAACAAAATAGAAGGTTAAGTTATTTGTGTTTGTCTGAAAAAGCTAGGGGAAAAAAAAAAACAAATTTAAGGGGTAAGTAGCTATATATTCTTGAAGAAAAAAGAAGATACAGTAATTTTTTCACACACAATTACATGATTCTAAATAGATTTTATTTTATTCTTCATATGTTTGCATTTTCTGGATTTTAATTAGAATGCATGTCTTTATATCAATTTTCAAAATTTATCACTTTTTATGCTGCCCACAAGAAACTGACTTTAAATACAAATATGAAGATTGATTAAATATAAATAATGAAAAAATACATGAAAACACTAATCAAAAGAAATATTAAGGGACTATACTAATAACATGCAAATTAGACTTTGTAATGATGAATATTACTAGAAGAAAAGAGAAATATTTCATGTTGATAAAAGAGCCAATTCATCAAAAGGACATACCAAACTTAAATGTGTATAAGCCTAATAAAAGTACTTCAAAATATATGAAATGTGCACTAATATGACTTGAAAAGGGGAACAGAAAATCCACAATTACAGGATGGATTTTATTCACTCTTATTTTAGTAATTGAAAGAATAAGTAAATTAGAAATCAGTAATTACATAATAAACTTGAGCAACACTAGCAAGCAACTTGACCCAGCTAATGTTTTTAGAATACTTTAGCTAATGATCACAAAATATGTACCCTTCTCTAGTGCACATGGAGAACTCACCAAAATAGACAATAATTAATAATTATTAACCTTAAAAATGAAACTCAGTGAATTTAAATGGGTTAAAATCATACAGAATATGTTCTTTGAGTATCATGAAATCAAACAATGAATTAATAGCAGAAAGACGACTGGCACCCTTGAAATATTTGAAATATTTGAAAATATCATTCACCACATTAACTACTAAAATATTTTGCATATGAAATGATCAAAGTGGACTCATACAAAAAATCATTTAAAAATTATAAAACGCCTGTAGCTAATGTTATAATTTATTGTGAAGGACTGAATGCTTTCTCCCTATATGGGGAATAAGGCAAATTTATCTGCTCTTACTACTCTAATTCAACATTGATTGAAGGTCCTAGTCAATGTAATAAGGCACAGCAGGGAAATAAAAGTTACATGCTAGAAGAAAGAATTAAAGGTGTAATAATTCAGAAATGAGATGATTGTTTACATAAAATGTCTTAAGCAATCTCCAAAAATACTTCTAGAAGCAAAAAATAAACTCAGTAAGGTTACAAAATGTAAGTTCAATACATACTAGCACAAACCTGTGAAAACTGAAATAATAAAATAACATTTATAATAGCATCAAAAATGCTTGAACACGTAAGAGTAAATTTTACAGCTAGGTTTAAAACATGAGCACTATGAATTACAAATGTTCCTGCAAAATTTAAAAAGAAATGAAGTGAAATATTGTGTTCATGGATTAAAAGATTAAATATTCTCTCATTAACTCTTAAAAAAATAATGTATAGAGACATCATAACTCAACCAAAATTCTGAAATCTTTTTAAATAGAAAGATACAGTCCATTCTGTGTATATTAAAAGTTTAAAGACCCTACAATATGAGAAACAAGTTTTAAACAGAAGGACAAAGTAGTAAAACATATGCTATCTGATTTCATGACTTGCTATAACATTACAGTAATCAATGTATTAAGAATATGTATATATATATATATTTAAAGATTAATAATATGAGAGTATCCCCAAAGAGCCCCAATCATATTTGGTCTATTGATTTTCACACAGGAAATACTACCAAGCAATAAAAAAAAAAAATGAGTTACTGATACATGGAAAGAAAACCTGAATTAAGGGATGAAATTCATTCCTTCTATGTTAAGAAAGCCAGTTATAAAATATTGCATACCATATGAGGATAACATTTATATGGAATTTAACAATTGACAAAATGATACTGATACAAATCATACTAATGTTTGGGGTGAGGATGGGGAAAGGATATTGATAGCAAAGGAATTTGGGAGTGACTTGAATATTCCTCATTTTGATTGTGGTATCAGTTAAACAACTGCATACCTTGTCAAAACTCATCAAGCTGTTTTCCAAAAGTGGGTGAATCTTATAACTCAGTTTTAAAAAATTTTCAAAATAGATGATTTTAGCATCTCTTCCCATTTAATTACTGGACTTTTCATTTTCTTGTGATATTTTTAGTAAGCTTTTTATTCAGAATAGTTTTAGATTTACAGAAAATGTGCGAAGAGAGTAGAGAATTCCTATATATTCAGTATCCTGTTTATCCTATTGTTAATATCTTACATTAGTATGGTAAATCTGAAACACTAATGAACTGATATGGATACATTGTCATTGACCATACTCAATATTTTATTCAGATTTGTTTAGTTTTTCCTAAAGTCCTTTTTCTATTCTAGGATCCTATTCAAGAAACCACAGTACATTTAGTCATATAATGTTTAGCTTCTCTTGACCATGACATTTATCAGAGCTTGATCTTAATGACCTTGGCAGTTTTGAGGAGTACTGGTCTGGTATTTCATAGAACATCCCTCACTTTAGATCTACATGAGGGTTTTATTATTTTTATTTATTTATTTATTTATTTATTTTAGACTAGGGTAATGTGCTTTTGGAAGAAGACCACAGAGGTAAAGCTCTGTTTTCATCACATCTTATCAAGAATATACACTACCAACATGATATTTTACTGTTAGTACTTCTCACATTGTTATAAAGAAATACCTGAGACTAGGTAATTTATTAAGAAAAGAGGTTTAGTTTGTTCATGGTTGTGCAATCTGTACAGGAAGCTGATGCTGACATCTGCTCAGCTTCTGGGGCGGCCTCAAAAAAGTTACAGTTATGGCAGAAGGTAAAAGGAAAACAGCCACATATACGGCCAAAGAAGGAACAACAGAGCAAGGAGAGAGGTGCCGCATACTTTTAAATAACCAGATGCGGTGAGAAGTCACTCACTGTTATGAGGGCAGCACCAAGAGGATGTTGCCAAGCCTTTCATGAGAGATTTGCTCCCATGATTCTATCACCTCTCACCAGGTCCCACCCTCCAATCCTGGGTATCACAATTCAGTGAGATTCAGGTGGGGACAAATATACAAACTATATCAACACTTACGATTTGGCTCGTGTAGCATTTATTAGGTTTCTCCAATGTAACGTTACTCATTTTGCTTCTCTTTTAACAGTGAACTCTTTAGAAAGAAGTCAATATGAGCATCCCTCACTTAAGAGATGAGAATTGTCCCTGACCTTCTTGACAAAAAAAATTGATTCTACAAATTTTTGGTATTTTCTGCATAGAAAGTGTGTCTCATAACAAACCTCATTTTGTTATTTATGCATTTAATCATTTATTTGTGTCAGTATGGATGATATGGTGTGGCTCTGTATCCCCATCCAAATCTCATCTCTTAGCTCCTATAATTCCCACATGGCGTGGGAGGGACCTGGTAGAACATAACTGAATTACAGGGGTAGGTCTTTCCCATGCTGTTCTCATGATAGTGAATAAGTTTCACAAGATATGATGGTTTTACAAATGTTTTTTTTTTTTTTTTTAAGTACTCCACAATGGTAGATCCACTGAAATTTTGCACTTGGCTCTGAGAAAACCTGTAGGCACTCAATGTCAGCCTGCAAAAGCAGCCCTAAGGCAAGCTGTACCCCACAAAGCTACAGTGGTGGAACAGCTCAAAACCATGGGAATCCACCTCTTGCATCAGCGTGACCCAGATGTGAGACATGGAGTCAAAGAAGATAGTCTTGGAGCTTTAAGATCTGGCTGCCCTGCTGGATTTTGGACTTGCATGGGGCCTGTATCCCCTTTGTTTTGGCCAATTTCTCCCATTAGAATGGCTGTATTTGCACAATTCCTGTACCCCCATTGTATCTAGGAAGTAACGAACTTGCTTTTGATTTGATAAGCTGATAGGTAGAAGGGACTTGCCTTGTCTTGGAGGAGACTGGACTGTGTGGACTTAGAGTTAATGCTGAAATGAGTTAAAACTTTACAGGACAGTTGGGAGGGCATGCTTGGTTTTGAAATGTGAAGACATGAGATTTGGAAGTGGTCAGGGTGGAATAATATTTTTGGCTCATACCTGTAATCCCAGTACTTTGGGAGGCCGAGGTGGGTGGATAACGAGGTCAGGAGAACGAGACCATCCTGGTCAACATGTGAGACCCCGTCTCTGCTGGGCATGGTGGTGCATGCCTGTAGTCCCAGCCACTTGTGAAGCCAAGGCAGGCAATTGCTTGAACCCAGGACATAGAGGTTGCAGTAAGTTGAGATTGAGCCACTGCATGCCAGTCTGGCAACAGAGCAAGACTCCATCTTAAAAAAAAAAAAAAAAGTACTGTTTGGCTCTGTGTTCCTACCAAAATCTCATCTTGTTGATCCCATAATTCCCACTTGCTATGGGAGGAACCTAGTGGGAGACAAATGAATCATGGGAGTGGGTCTTTCCTATGCTTTCTAAATGATAATGAATAAGTCTCATGAGAGCTGATGGTTTTAAAAATGGGAGTTTCCCTGCCCAAGCTCTCTCTTTTTGCCTGCTGCCACCCATTTAAGACATGACTTGCTCCTCCTTGTCTTCCACCATGATTGTGAGGCCATCCTAGTCATGTGGAGCTGTAAGTCCATCAAACCTCTTTTTCTTCCCAGTCTAGGGTACATCTCTATCAGCAGTGTGAAAACAGACTAATGCAATGGACTTGTGGGTATTAATTTAAAACTTGCTATTTATTTTGTTCTTCAAATTGTCTTAGGTTTGGTCATTAGGAATTCTTTCATTTAGCTCCTGTGGCCTTTTGACATATCCATAGTTACATATTTTTTGTTTGCTTGTTTCTGCTTTTTAAGTACTTTTTTTTTTTTTTTTTTT
>NW_016107381.1:81914-118882 GCF_001604975.1 Cebus imitator
CGGCTCACCGCAACCTCCGCCTTCTAGGTTCTGGCAATTCTCCTGCCTCAGCCTCCTGAGTAGCTGGGATTACAGGCACGCGCCACCATGCCCAGCTAATTTTTTGTATTTTTAGTAGACACGGGGTTTCACCATGTTGACCAGGATGGTCTCGATCTCTTGACCTCGTGATCTACCCGCCTCGGCCTCCCAAAGTGCTGAGATTACATTTAAGTACTTTTTTACTTTCTGGAACTAAAAGACGTCCAGGCTTGTTTTATGTATTCCCTGTTCCAACCCTAGAATCAGCTATTTCTCCAAGGAAGGATGTTTTCTTTTACTGGAAATCAAGATTTAGCACTTGCCCTCATTACTACTGGGATGCTGTTGTTTCTGTGCCATTTCAACTGAAAAGGCAAGAACTATCTAAATTTGAAATATTAATATTCAAAAATCAGAAATTTAAATAAATACATTTTAAATAAAATTCTTTAAAAAGAATTTTTCTCATTCAGAAATTTGAAATTTATTATATTTTAAAAATTTAAATCCAAAGATATTTACACTATGATTTTTTTAAAAAACTGTATTTTAAATTTTCTATACTTATTTGTATTTTAATCTACCTACCTGATATTATTTGTATATTTCATTATTTATGGGTGAAACTTGATTTTTTCATTGGTGATATCTAATTGATCTAAAGCAATTTACTAAAAAGAATTTCATATTTTCCCATAAATAATTAGCAATGGGCTTGTATCCAAAATGTACAAAGAAAATATTGCAAAACAGTTGAAAAATGACAATAATTTTTTAAAAAAACTGATGGAGCAACTCGATGGTAGTTCACAAACAAGAATAATAAATCATTAAATAAATACATGAAAACTTGTTCTGTTTCATTATCTGTCAAATAAATGAAAATTTACATTGCAATGGGATACCATTGTATAACTATGAGAATGTTTAATGTTTAAAAGACTAAAAATATTATGTGTTGATTAAGACATGGAGTAACAGAAATTTTCATTCACTGCTGTGAATAGGTTTATTGGTACAACTCCTTTTGAAAAACAATTATCATTATTGACTGAATTTGAGCATGCTCAGGTATATTCCAGTAGAAATGAACACACCTGTGGACAAAAGACATGCATAGCCATGGCCATAGCCGCTTTTGAAAGCAATTTAAAGATTATATTTAAGAGTAGCATGATGAAATTGACCACATGTTCACGCAAGGTAATATTAAACAACAATAAAAATAATCAAAATATTTAGGTGTTTTTAAAAGCACATACTTTATAATTTAATTTACATAAAGTTAAAAGATAAGCAAAACTAGTATATTGTGTTAGAAATCACAAGTGTGTTTTTTGGGGGTGAAAGCACAATAATGTTTAGGAGGAGGTTTTTTTTGTCTTCTATGGTGGTGTTAATGGTTTATTTCTTGGCTTACATGGTATTTACAAGAGTGTGTTAGAGTTTGTGGTAATTTATATCCATAGACTTAAATTTGTGAACTTTTCCATGTGCATGTAATGCTTCAATTTTAAAAGAATTACGTAAAAATAGCAGAAAAGGGATAAAGTGTATAAGCACAGTGTTATGCCTTGCTGTCATTTGATACATGGGAGCTGACTCCTTTGCAAATCCAAAGAAGTGACACTTGGAATAAACATGAAATTTAAGGCTTTGTGAGATAAGGAACAGAGGCACCTTCTTTTAGAGTAACTTAGTTTGCAGAGAAAAGTGTGTGAATTAAAATAAACAACTTGTCCTCTGATTTGGTGCATCTGTTCCACGATCTGGAAACAGTGTTACATTCCTCTCTGAAAAATGACACCTAAATGAGGAGAACAACAATAAAGGCAATAACTGCAAAGATTTTTTTCTTTGTAAATGTTTCATGTACACTAATAACAATTTAATTTACGAGGATTAATGACATTTTTATGAACACCAAAGCAATTAATGATTAATCTGGTTATTATAGAGTTCTTCTGCTTGAGATAACATTTTGTAATCCTGGCATTAGCGCAATCCATCTGGCTCTTAAATATATGCATATTTAGATGCAATCATAAAACATTGCAGTCTGAACACTAATAATATATTTTAAAAATTCACAATTGCCAAATAAAATATTTATATTCACTTGCTAAAAATATAGCTCTTAATAAATATGTTCTTTTTTTAGTCTTTCCTGAACTTAGATGAGTTTGAGCTCGCTTTTACTATTTAAAACTTGTAGTAGCTTTATTTTTCTGGTAAGATGATATAAATGCATTTTTTATAATTTTTTGCCCTTATGCTCTAAGCATGAAGACTATGTAAATTGTCAATTAATAATTATTCAAATTAAAGTAATAGTTCCTGACATTGTTTAACAATGTCGTGAAAAAAGTTTCTTCTGAAAAGTTCCGAAGTGTGTATGGTTGATGGTACTACAATGCAGCTACTAATTTTGTCTTAATTACCCTTTTAAAAAATTTAATATGAATAGCAGCTACAAACATCCTGGCTCTTCTAATCACTTGCCATCAATACCTTCTGGAAAGTAAAAAAAAAAAAAAACTACAAAATAAGAATTATAAGCAGTATGGAAGGTTACTCAAAAAACTAAATATAAAATTACCATATAATTCAGAAATCCCCCATCTGAGTATCAAAAAATAATAAAACAGGATCTCAAAATTATATTTTCACCCTGATGCTTATTTCAGCATTATTTACACTAGATGAAAAAACAATTTAAACGTCCTTCAATAGATGCTTTTATAAGGAATATGAGATAAGTGCATCCAATGGAATATTATTCAATCACAAAAAAAGGAAGTCCTGCCATATGCAACACATACATGAACTTTAAGGACATTATGCTAAGTAAAATAAGCCAGCCATTAAGGGACCAATAATTCCTGATTCTTCTTACTGTGGGGTATCTAAAATTGGCAAACTGATATAAGCAGAAAGTAGAATGAAGGTTATCAGGGGCTTAGGGCAGGGGAAATGGGAAGTAACCGTTCAGCAGAAAAATGTTTCAGTCATGCAAAATGAGTAAATTTGGAGACCTATTCTACAAACTGTACCTTGCTTATAGTTAATAATATTCTACTATACACTTGAAAATTTGTGAAAAGGGTGAATATCATGTTATGTGTTCTCACCACAATAAAAAAAATGTCAGAAAAAAATATATAAAAAATCCTAACTCCAATCAAAACACCAATGGCAACATATGTGATGTGCAATGTGGATTACATTTGTAGAAAATGTTTTTAGCTCTCTTTCATTTACCTTCTCTAAATACAGAACTGTCCACTCTAATGGAACTCAATTATTGGGAAATGCATATTAAGAGACTTCCTTTTTATGTCAACATTTTTGTTTGGGTTACAGATGGTTGATGGTATTGTAATTAATGTACTCACATTTTTTAAAACTAGAAAGTCTAGTAAATTATACACTAAATATTAATACTTCATAACTTTTCTCTAATTACTCAATTCTTTGGATTGAAATGACTTGCCATTTTTGTTACATACTTATTTAACTTCAGAATTTATAAAATAGAGTAGGTTTTAACTCTATAATGAACATTATGTTACATGAGTTTAATAAATTATCACATTGAATCTGTATTCATTTTATTTAATGGGATTTATATTTGTATTTTCCATGTGACAAAAGACTGTCTCAAAGTTTTAACAACTTGCCTAACATCTCATAACTAATAAGTAGAGAAATAGTTAATCATCCCTGGACCATCTTGCTGAAGATAATGTCCTTTCTATTATTTCCTTCTATTCAAAAGTTTATTTCACCAGTCCCTTGTATCACTGGATTCTTCATCAAAGAAAAGGAGCACTATAATCAAATATATTTAGGATATAATGCATACAGTCTCATTCTCTTGAAGATGTATGCAGCAAATGATCATAATTAAGATCCTGAGGCCGAGTGTGGTGGCTCTAGCCTGTAATCGCAGCACTTTGGGAGGCCGAGATGGGTGGATCATGATGTCAGGAGTTCCAGACCAGCCTGAGCAACATGGGGAAACCGTGTCTCTACTAAAAGTACAAAAATTAGCTGGGCATGGTAGTGCATGCGTGTAATCCCAGCTGCTCTGGAGGCTGAGGCAGGAGAATCGCTTGAACCCAGGAGGCAGAGGTTGCAGTGAGCCGAGGTCAGGCCACTACACTCCAGCCTGGCCAACAGAGTAAGACTCTGTCTCAAAACAAACAAACAAAAAATTAATATCCGTGTATAACAAGCTTTCTGAGGAAAACAGTTTAAAAAGTTGTTTTTTCTACCATAGTGGCTTCTTTTTCAAATTGGTTTTATTATAAGCATGATTTTCATTATGCTTGCTACAATGAAGTTGAACGTATTATGGTAAGATAGACACAACAAGCCACATATATTATTATTCCATTTATATGAAATGTTCAGAATAGGCAAATTCATAGAGAAAAAAAGACAGATTAATGCCTGTCAGATGCTGGTAAGAAAGAAAAAATGGGAAGAAACTGCTAATGAGTATGGGCTTCCTTTTTAGGGTTATGAAAATGTTTACAATTAGATAATGGGGGTATATAACTGAGACTATACTAAAATCATGAAAAGGGTGAATTTATTCTAAATAAATTATATATTAATAGTGCCCTTATTAAAAATTAAATAGGTTAAAGAGGAATTATACATGGTTATTAAGCATAGAAATCACCAAATAAATGCAGATTCAAATTAATTGTCAAGAATTAGTGAGTTTGAGAAGGGAATACATTCACTTTTCACCTAGCTAGGTTGGCCTCGGGAACCACAGAGATAAAGGTATGAATTTAACTCCTATATTTACCAACCATGGGATGCTGGACAAGCAATTTTGGGTTGCTGCTGCTGATTAGTTGCTGTAAAATGAGAATAATAGCATTCACCTTACTGAGTTGCTGAGTGCTGGAGGAGAAAAAATATTCAAACATCTGATATTGGGTGTATCACAGAGGTTTTAGTTGCCAGCAGTAGTGTCTAAAACTTTTTACTTGCCTTGTCCATGGCTTGCCTATAAGCCAGACAAGGGAGTGGGGGAAAAGAAAGGTGGAGACAGATTGGGGCTCACCATAAATATTGAAGAGCCATTTGCTGCATTATAGTTATACATGGAGTGTGAAACTACAGGTGTGGGGTGGATAGGAAACACTTTGTATTGCATAATCCTATGGACCATTCTTGTACTATGTGCATATTTCTATCTTGTTATATTTGTGTGTAATTTTCCTAATAATAAAACAGACAATCTGCCAATTTATTTAGAATATCACCATTAAAAAAATGAATATCCTAAAAATTGAAAATGGATCAGGAAGAAGCTACTCCCAAGATATAATTTCATCAACTTATCTGGAAAATGATTTGAGGCCCTCAATGAATTTAAGTCAATTGTTCCAGTAACTCTTTCAGAAATCTCTTACAATAGACAATTTAAAAAATACAAATAAATTTTAATGAGCACTAATGCCATTTCTAGGGTTACTTATAATGACAATAAAATTGGAAACGGAATAAATAATAATTTAGTAAATTGCATTTTTCTGGTAATAGCTTGATGATGAGAAATAACAAACTGTGTCATTGGTGGTAAAAATATTAGGGTGGTAAAACCTTCAAATGTTTAATTTCTCAATCTTAGTTGTTGAAGATTGCAGAAAGAGGCATATGTACTGGTGACAACTCTGTCAAATAGGAAAATTAATTAAGGTGAAGTGTAATTTGATGATTATATAATAAAATAATAGTATAGTTATCTATTGTTGATAAAAGCAAATATAAAAAATACAATTTTAAATTAATTTATGCAAGTTATTTTTTCGAGGTTTTGGGGTTTGTTTCTCAATTTGCCATTTTAACTTATATTACTACTGAACCCACTGTATTTTATTGGAAATGTGCTTTTAAGTAGAGGGAGCCATTGTGAGATTTGTGAAAAAATTAAATAAAACTTAGTTTTTTCTTTCTCTGAGTTTTCACAAACTTTTTTTTCCTAAGAAAAACACTTTTTCAAAAGGGTGAAAGAAAGCAGTCTGGAAGGTACATAAGCAGCTGTTCTGTGTTATGGATTTCTGAAGACTTCCTATGGCTTCAGGGTGAGAAGAACTACTGGAGGTGAAATAGAAAGAATTTATTTCCTATACTGAAATAGGATTCAGTTCTCTAGTAAGTTTCAGTGGAGCAAATCTGTTTGCTGCATTTGTAGGGCAAATGAAATGGCAGAACACACAGAATACTTTTTATTTTTTAACAGAAAACAGAACAAAAAATAACAAGTGTTTTGAAATTAGCATTTATTCAGTGTCCTGGAAAATATTTTGACTTGTAAGCTTTTCTTCTGTTACTAGCCAACACGTTTTTTTTTAAAGTGGGTATGTGGAAGAAATTATTGTAGTAATTTTGTTGATACAATTGCATGTTAGATCCTTGTATTTGAGCATTAACTTATAATTACATTTTTGGCAAATTTAAACACACTTTCATTAAAGATTATGAGTGGTAACTCTCAACTATCTCACAGTATGTCTCAAGAAAAAACTTATACTTTCAGTCTAGACCATTTTTTAAAGAGGAGACGACTAGCATGTTTTTAAAGTTGTCACTTTTAAATTTATGTTACAATACAGATTGTATAGAAATCTCTTCCAATTTTTAAAAAAATTAAATACAGGCTTCAGGAATAACTAGTTCAAATTTTCTATACCTTTTTTTCTGGCAATTAGAACAAAAATAAGTGGTCCTCAGAGGAAAAATATGTACATATTTTCAGTTATCTATACACATTTAGAACTGATATACCCTACAGAGCCAATTAGAGAAATAACTTTAGAAATCTATTTAAATTTCTAGTGAACATCCCTAATTTGAGTGACAAAATTCTTAGATAAAATAAAAATTCATAGGCACAAGTAAAAAATTTTCTTACTGTAAATGTTAGGATTGAGTATAATTATGATTTGTTGTCTTTGTAAATGTATTGTTGTCTTGAAAAGTAGCGCTGTAATTTGAAGAGAATCAAACCAAAAATCACCTACAAATGAGAGAAGATAGGATGCTTTTGCAATTTAGAAGGCAAAATGTGCTTTTCGTTGTGTCGGTTGTTAGGCTTAGACTTTATTTGAACAACAGCCTTACATAAGTGGCCTAACCCTCTTTAAAAAACTCGATGCCAAATCAAAGCAGAGTTTTCAATTACTAACAAGCATTTCTGTTTAGCTATTATTTTATGTACTCATTTTAAATTATATTTTGAAAAATGCTGGGTGTCTTTTTTTTTAATTGACCGCAAAGTTCCAACCTCCCAGGTTTTCGTTTTTGATGAGCTATGGAGAAGGTTTTTTAATGAGTTGGTAAGTGACATTGATTACCATTAAATCACATCAAGGAGAGAAACAATGCTATTAGCTTATAGTTTTCTGGCTTCAACAATAGGATGTGCAAGGGCAGTCTTCAGGATCAGCAGCCCCCAGGTCACAGAGGACCTGATCACTTACTCTAAGAGTGTAGAATAGAAAAAAAAAAATGCGTGGCTATAATTTACTGGTATTCTAAAACTTGGCTGTAATCTAGTCAAACTTTAGATAGAATTAAAAGGTTGGTACTATAATAATGAAAATTATATTATCTTCCACTTAATTGGTATAGCTAATTTTATCAAATGTACCATGTATTATCTGGAGTATTTCTACCCCCCAGATAATGTTGGATCTAGTTTGCTATAACTTTATATATAGACAATTCTTTCCATTTTATTTTGCCTCCCTTTTTTGTATCTAAGCTAGCAGTAGCTGCTTTCACAACAACATTCTAATGAATTGCCCTGATTTTGACCTCCCCGTTTTACCCTGGCCTATATATAGCATACTTTGCCTCATGGATTAAAATTTTCCTAAAGCACAGTTTGGGCAGAGTGGTTTCTCTGTTTGATTATCTTTTTCATTGTTTAATAAAAATAATTTAATTTTCTTAGTGGGACATTTAAGAAACTTTACAATCTGGGATCCTTTTGTATTTCTATCTAAACTTCCACCACTCAACTTATTTATGCTCTAGGGTAGCTTCAACTACTCAAATTCTTATTGATTTCAGATGAACTGGCTTTCTCTGCAGTATTATGACTAGAATACTGTTTCTTCATCAGAAAACAACAAAATTTTCACAGATATATTGCCAAATTTTGACCCATTTAAAAAATCTATTTTGATATTGCAGGGAATCCATGAGCCCCACACATTGGGTGCCAGAACATAGGGATCCATGAGCTCCACATTGGGCACCAGAAGGTAGGGAGCCAGTCCTACGTCACCCATGGGTACCCTGAGTTCGGTGGTGACAAAGGAATAAGAAAAAGACAGACGAAAAGAGACAGTGGGACCACGGAGCCATCACTTTATTACTGGAGGCAGTGAAGGCCTTGAGCTTTAATCATCCACACTATTTATTAATTACAATCACTTTAATCTATAGGGTAGAGGTGGAGTGATGGTGGCAGTGGGTAATGTGATGGCGGAGTAAATCAGTAAGCTGGAAGTGAATCAGTGAGCTGGAATTGGTGTGTCATTCTAAGGATTAAAAAGGGTGGTGGTTTGGGAGTTTCACAAAACAAGAACATGTGGTTGTCTTTAGCTTATTATCAATGTGCAGCTAATGGAACTTGGTCCTTACAAGGAGCCTACAAGTCTAGCTACGTCACAGTGTTACAAAAAGGTTTTACATCCTTAAGCACAACGTTTATGGTAACAGGGCGTAGGTCACCCTGCACCGGAATATGAGGCATAAAAAGACCTTCCTCCTCAAAGGCCTCCTGCTATCTTCCGCAGTTTGTTGTTCTTTGTTTATATGTTACTCATAACCAATTTATGTAGGCACACTGTAAGTCCTTTCTCCTTTGCTGTTTTTCCCAATAGATATAACTAAAAATACTTCCTATTATGATGGGGCCTATCAGACAACCTGTTTCATGAAGAGGGTCATTCAGTCAGCAGGATGTGATTTGCTACAAGGAAGAGATAGAAATTTAATGCCAAACTACCACCAAACACAATAAACCTAATATCTTGCTTAGTGATATCAATAATAACTTCCTGGTGAGTATACAAGAAAGCTAGGTGAGGGCAGTAAATGATTCATAAACAGAAATATGATCCTGAAGGAGCACCAATTCAACACAGCAATAACCGTGGATACCTTTAAAGACAACGTGGGACATTGTTTTAGCCTGATGATGCTTGTGTTGTTTATCATTGCCTCATACAATGTTTTTGTGAGACTTTGAATACTTTATGTGCATTGCTAAAAACAATCTAGTATTCTAAAATATGCTACAAATGTGATATGTTGGAACATTGCTTAACCAATTCGCTTTTCCTTGAAGATCACACCTCTACTCTGTCCCCAGACTCTTAACCCAACCCTTAACATATCATCCTTCAAACTGTTCTGTGCCAAAATCACTTTATCAATTACTCATTATCTAAATTCCTGTAATAGTGTGGCAGAAAATCTAACGTGGGCATTTCTATTACTTTTTTCTAGCTTTATATTATAATTCTAATTTTTTCTTTGCTTCCTCACTTCCTTTATACAGTTGAGAATTCCTATGGGCATGGTTCTTGCCATAATTATTTTTATTTCTGTAGTCTCAATATTTTCATAGTTTGTGTCACATAGTAGGTTCTTGAAAAATATTTCTTTCATAAATATGAATGAATGAACATTTAAAAAAATAAACTAAATGCATAATTTATTTTGGAAAAAAGATTAATCTCCAGTTCTCTGAATGCAGACATAATTTTAGTTGCTTTGTCCAATGTTAATTAACTTCTTAAAGATTCAGATTCATTTAATTATTTCAGACCGTATTTACATACTAAATCATATTGTTGTTTCTGCATATAATAAAAACATCCCCTTCAAATGTGTAAATGTACTATACTATCTTATCCATTCCATATTCATTTTAATTGAGTAAAATAGATTTTTTTCATTTTAAGCTATATTTTTGACATTTTCACTGATGACTGAATTTTGAAAACTCCTTGACGTCTTCAGTATTTAGTAAATTATGGGTTTTAGCTTCCTCTTATTGTGTTAGTGTTATTAAGTAACCTTTATAATAACCCTTTCCCCACATTTCTTGCATAAATTTTTAGATTAACTTTGATCTCATGAACTCTTAATAATAATCTACTTTCTTTATCCTATGGCTATATGCTTTTTAGTATGCTTGGTATGATATTCCCACATATTTTATCCTTGAAATACAAGTTTTATCTTAAAGCAGAATGATTAAGGTAGTGTATATAAATTCACCACTGGACTCATCACAGAAACACCTTAAAAAAATCTTTCTTTAGTCATAGCAAAATAAATGCCATTTGTGAGAAAAGAGGTAAGATAATTTTAGAAATCACACCTTCCACTGCTTCTGCACTAAGATTTGCTCTAAGCTTCGAGTGCTATTTACTTCTTAATCAGGATGGGAGAAGGAAGAGTCTGTCTGTGTGTGTGTGTGTGTGTGTGTGTGTGTGTGTGTGTGTGTGTGTGTGCATGTGCGTGTGTGTGTATGTATGAATAAGAAAGAGGGCAGATATGTGTTTAATATGTTTCATTCCTTCAACAAATATTTATTGAGCACTAAATATTTGGAAGGCTCTTCCAGATGAAGAAGATGTACTATGAATGAGAAAAAGTCTCTTCTGCCAGGATGTTCAAATTCTTGAGAGACAGTGGATGAAGGAGACGTAATGCACAAGTAAAAAAAAAATAAATAAATAAACCATATAAAACAACTATGCAACAGTGCTGATAGAGACGGAAGCAAAACGTAACTACTTTACTTTGGATTAGGTTGTGTAAGAAGGACTCACTGAAGAGAGTATATCGGCTGGGCTGGGCGCAGTGGCTCATGCCTTAAATCCTAGCACTTTCAGAGGCCAAGGTGGGTGGATCTCCTGAGTTCAGGAGTTCAAGAGTAGCCTGGCCAACAGGACAAAAGTCCATGTCTACTAAAAATGCAAGATATATCTAGGTGTGGTGGCACATGCCTGTAATGTCAGCTACTCAGGAGGCTGAGACAGGAGAATCTCTTGAACCCAGGGGGCAGATGTTACAGTGAATCAAGATTGTGCCACTGCACTCTAAAATGGGCAATAGAGCGAGACTCCCTCTCAAAAAAAAATTGAAGACATTTAAGCTGAATTTTGAATGACAGTAAGAATACAGACAGAAACTTGTATTAAGTGGCTCTCCAGGCATATAGGAAAGTTAAATGTATAAGCAGTAAGGTCTGAATACATTTCAGTTTCCTAAAAGTTAAAATGATAATCAAGAATTCTTGTGTGAATGTAACATTATAAAGAAGTATGGAATTATAGGTTTATATAGACTCAAGGCTATGGTTAGGGCTTTGAGTTTCACATTGAGCATAATTACAAGTATTGAAGATATTTTAATGAAAAGCAATTGTGGACTGACTAATATAAAGAACCGAGAAATGAATGGGCAGAATTTAGGTGTTGGAAAGAATGATGAAGATCTTAATGAGCTGAAAATAGGGAAATTACAGTGATCTACAAGATAACTAAACGGCTATCATAAGTTGTCACACCTAACTCTAGTAGGGAATATGCTTGGTTAGTCTCCAAACTTTAGTTTTTTTACCTAACAATGTGATAACTGTTTTCTTTGCACATTCAGCCAAAATCTAAGAGTACATTTTCATTTTCATATGTTCAGACTGATTTAATTGTTCAGGATGTCTCAAGATATGGTAAAAAGTGAGCCATGGCTCAGTGGCTATCCTGATGCAGTATTTCTAAGCATATTAAACATCAGTTTTGTCTTAGTTCCTCATAGGCTGCAATAACAAAATACAGTAAACTGAGTAGTTTATAAGAAAAAGAAATTAGTTTCTCATTGAAACAGCCAAGGCACCAGAAGATTTGAGGTCTAGTAAGGGTGGTTTTTCTTGTAGGTGATTCCTTATCATGGTGTCCTCAAATATAAGGGTCAAGGCAGCTCTCTGTGGCTTCTTTTATAAGGGCACTAATCTCATTCATTACAGCTTGACTCTCATGATCTAATCACCTCCCAAAGCCCTACATCTTAGTACTACCACATGAAGGATTAGTTTCCAACATATGAACTTGGAGGAACACACAAATAGCAAATATATAAATTATGGTCTACTGAGCTTATTTTATGAGATTCAGTGATAAAGGAAATAACTTATTGTACATTAAGAAACTTGTAAAATATGTCAGGATATATGATGCATAGAAAAAAATGGAAAGTAATAGTAACAATACAAAATCCGATATCCATCTCTGCTATGCCTATGATGAGCCAATTGATCTGTAAATCATTTACTCTCTGATCTGGTTTTAAAATTATATAATAGCTGTTTCTTTAATGTATATCCTCAAGGTTTGTATAAGTATGTATACATTCAACTTAGGATATGTTACATAAGGTAGAAAGAAAAAAAATTATTGGTATCAAATATGCCTACCTCGAAGGGACTTAAAAGATAGTGGTATATGACTTCTTGATTTTAAATATTGGATACTGACATACTGAGTGATCAGTGAATACTAAATATACTATTATCAGTGATATTACTAAGGCTGGTTATTTTAATATTTCAGACAAGGTTTTATATCTAAGGTCTTAAGAAATAAAGTAGGAAGATATATGATGCTACAGAAGCAAAGAAAGGAATTTCTTCTTGCATAACAGGATAAGTTGATGATGTGCAAGTCTACAAAGAAGTGCATGATTAAATATGGAGACCCTACATCAATGGATAATCACTAACAAGACAGACATCTAGAACAAATAGCCTCCTGAGCTCATCTTTCTTGTTATTTTTATTGTTATATTTTATTCTATATATATTTATAAATTTTTTATTATTATACTTTAAGTTCTGTGGTACATGTGCAGAACATGCAGGTTTGTAACTTAGTTATACACGTACCATGGTGGTTTGCTTCATCCATCACCCCCTCATCTACATTAGATATTTCTTCTAATGCTATCCCACCCCTAGACCCCCATCCCCCGACAGGCCCCGGTGTGTGATGTTCCCCTCCCTGTGTCCATGTGTTCTCATTGTCCAACTCCCACTTATGAGTGAGAACACGAAGTGTTTGGTTTTCTGTCCTTGTGTTAGTTTGCTGAGAATGATGGTTTCCAGCTTCATATTTTTACTTCCAATAGTGATAACTTTTGACCATTAGTCACACATTTTGCTATGATAAAGAGTTCCGATTTGATACATCCCTGCCTGTGATATGCAGGGAGGAAAAAGGGGAAAATATTTCTTCATATTCTATTTGGTAGGATCAAATCTTTTGAAGCAATGTAGCAAGTATGCACTTAGAAAAGATACATAGAGTGAGAGACATAATGAGGAAGAAGCCCCTAAAGAATAACTGTCAACCCTTTATGACCCCAATTTCAGAAGCTTCAAAAATATTACTACTAGAAGAAAAGAAACTTATTTTTTACTAGCTTCCCTGGGGACAATATCTCCAATCAAAATTGATTACTTTTTCTTGGTATATATCATGCAGGATTGCTAATAGGAAATCTAGTATTCACTCATTTCCTTGGCCTACTTCTTGGCAACTCCATTACATTGTACTTAATTTTTTAGTAAATAACATATTAAAAATTAAAATAAAGAGTAATTTGGAATTTAGAGGTAAAATAAAAGTAAAATGGTATAGCCTGAGTTATAAGGAACTCTATCCTGTTATAGGTTTAGATTTTAGGCCCTAGAGGGAGGGAAGAATAAAAAAGTTCTCCTTCAGGCATTTAAAATTTCAAAATAAATGGCCCACCAGTTGAAATTCTGGGTTCAGGGTAGTATTTCCTTAGTGGACTGAAGAGAATCTTTTCCAACAGTTCTACCCCTAACATTCATAGAATGATATGGAACAAAAGTACAAATATATAACATTATGTAAGTAAAATACGTGCTTCTATCAACTTTACAGATATATATTTGAAAATAACTCGATTCCTAATATAAATAAAATTCTCAAACCTCTATAGGTCACCCAAAGATAGCTTGAACTTAGCCCCTCGTGCTACAGCTCCTTCTCTTTTTCTTCACATACTGCATTTAGCACTGCAAGGAGCTTCAGGTGGATTTGTATGGGTACCATAGTCTATTACTGAAAGTTTTCATGCTCCACAAATAGCTCTCTCCTCTTTGGCATAGTGATGGGCTTAATAACTTTCTTTCTTTGGGGAAGTGGGCTGTGGATTCCTTGGGCAGGGAATAGTCCTTTAAAAGTCTAGAAGTCGAGGTTATGACAATGCAATAATGGTCCTTTGATCATATGAACTCTAACTCATGTAACAGCTACAGTCAGGGGAAGTCCAGGGAGAAATTCTTTATATTAGGACTCAGGGAGGAACAAAGGTGGAGGCATCACATTGCCTGACTTACAGCTATGCTATAAGGCTATAGTAACTAAAACAGCATAATCCTGGTGTAAAAACAGACACATAGAACAATGAAACAGAATAGAAAACTCAGAGAAAAAGCCACAAACCTAAAACCATCTGATCTTTGACAAGGCTGACAAAAGCAAGCAATGAGGAAAAGACTCCTTATTCAATAAATGGTACCAGCTAGCCATACGCAGAAGAATGAAACTGGATCCTTACATTTCACCATATACAAAAATTAACTCAAGATGGATTAAAGATTTTTTTTCTAAAAAAAGAAAAAGAAAGAAAGAAAGAAAATAAAAAAGAATGAAGGAGAGGAAGAAAGAGAAAGAGGAAGAGGGAGAGAGAACGGGGGTGTTGCTTTATTGCCCGGGCTAGAATGCAGTCTAAAAATGGGTATGCCTATAATTGTGCTTAATAATAGAGACATGAAAAAAAAATGAGGGAAGAAAATAACAAACAAGCAGCCAACCAATATTTCACTGAAACCTGTAAATAGATGTGATGTGGTACTGATAAGAGTGTATATTTTGTGTATTTAAAGTGGAGAGTTCTATAAATGTTAATTAAGTTTACTTGTTCCGGACCTGAGTTCAAATCCTGGATATCATTGTTAATCTTCTGTTTCATTGATCTGTCTGATATTGATGTTGAAATCTCCCACTATTATTGTATGGGAGTCTAAGTCTCTTTGTAAGTCTTATATATCTGGGTATTCCTGTATTGGGTGCGTATATATTTAGGATCTTTAGCTCTTCCTGTTGCATTGATCCTTTTATCATTATGTAATATCCTTCTTTGCCTCTTTTGATCTTTGTTGCTTTAAAGCAACACCTGCTTTTTATTTATTTATTTATTTTTGCTCTCCATTTGGTTGGTAAATCTTTCTCCATCCCTTTGTTTTGAGTCTTTGTGTATCCTTGCATGTGAGATGGGCCTGGATGCAGCATTCCAATGGGTTTTGGCTTTTTTTGCCTGTCTGTGTCTTTGGATTGGGGGATTTAGTCGATTTAAATTCAGAATTAATAATAATATATGTTAGTTTAATACTGCCATTTAATGTTAGCTGGCTGTTTTGCCTATTAGTTGATGTAAGTTCTTGATTATGTTGATGCTCTTTACTTTTTGGTATTTTTTAGAAAGGCTGATACTGGTTGTTCCTTTCTATGTGTAATGGTTCTTTCAGAAGCTCTTGTAAAGCAGGCCTGGTGGTAATGAAATCTCTGAGTGCTTGCTTGTTCACAAAAGATTTTATTTTTCCTTTGCTTATGAAGCTTAGTTTGGCTGGATGTAAAATTCTGAGTTGAAAGTTCTTTTCTTTAAGGATGTTGAATATTGGCCCCCACTCTCTTCTAGCTTGTAGGGTTTCTGCTGAGAGATCTGCTGTGAGTCTGATAGGCTTCCCTTTATGAGTAACCTGACCTTTCTCTCTGGCTGCCCTCAGTATTTTTTCCTTCATTTCAACCCTGGCAAATCTGGCAATTATGTGCCTTGAGGTTGGTCTTCTTGAGGAATATCTTCGTGGTGTTCTCTGTATTACCTGGAGTTGAATATTGTCCTGCCTTGCTAGGTTGGGAAAGTTTTCCTGAATAATATCCTGAAGCATATTTTCCAGCTTGGGTTGATTCTTTTCATCAGATTCAGGTACACCTATCAAGTGTAGATTAGGTCTTTTCACATAGTCCCATATTTCTTGGATACTTTGCTCGTTCCTTTTTTCTCTAATCTTGTCTTCTCGTTTTATTTCACTAAGTTGGTCTTTGACTTCTGATATCTTTTCTTCTGCTTGATTGATTCAGCTGTTAAAACTTGTGCATAGTTTGCAAAGTTCTCGTGTTGTGTTTTTCAGCTCCATTAATTCACTTATATTCCTCTCTAAATTGTGTATTCTTGTTAACATTTCGTCAAACCTCTTTTCAAAGTTTTTAGTTTCTTTGCATTGGGTTAGAACAAGTTCTTTTAATTCACAGAAGTTTCTTATCATCCACCTTTTGAAGCCTGCTTCTGTTAATGGAACACACTCATTCTCCATCAGGACTTGTTCCGTTGCTGATGAGGAACTGTGATCCCCTGTAGAGGGAGAGGCATTCTGATTTTGGGTATTCTCAGCCTTTTTAGGCTGTTTTCTTCCCTTCTTTATAGATTTATCCATCTGTGGTCTTTATAATTACCGTCTTTATAATTGGGTTTCTGAGTGGACGTCCAACTTGATTCCCAGCACTAAAATCTGAGCAACCCACTGCCCCGGCCAAAACAGTGGCGTTATGATTGATGGTGTTTTTCTGACTCTGCTGCGCCTCACCAGGGCAGCGGCAAAACCGCCTCGCTGGCCACAAGAGTCACGCTGGTGACCTGTGGAGCTCCTCCGCTGGGAATCTCCTGGTGCGTGGCAAAAAAAATTCATCTGAAAGTGTGGTGGCATCCTCTCGTTCTCTGCGCTTTCACTGGGAGCTACAATCCAGAGCTGCTAGTGATCAGCCATCTTGGATATCTCTCCGGATTAAAGATTTAAATGTAAAACCTCAAACTATAAAAATCCCAGAAGAAAACCTAGGAAATACTTCTCTTGACATCAGCCTTAGCAAATAATTTTTGTCCTACAAAAGTCTTAAAAAGTAATGACAACAAAACCAAAAATTGATAAGTAGGACCTAATTAAACTAAATAGCTTCTGTAAATCAGTAGAAACCCTCAACAGAGACAACATAAAGAGTGGAAGAAATTATTCCCAAAGCATCCATTCAACAATGGTCTAATATCCAGAATCTAGAAGGAACTGAAACAAATCAACAAGCAAAAAATGAATAACCCCATTAAAAAAATGGGCAAATGACATGGACAGACATTTTGCAAAGTAAGACATAAAAGTATCCAATAAACATGAAGAAATGCTGAATACCACTAATTATTCTGAGAAATGCAAATCATAACCACAATGATATGCCATCTTTTCTCAGTCAAAATAGCTTTTATTAAAAAGTCAGAAAACAGATGCTGGTGATTGCTTATATAACATGGGAATGCAAATTAGTTCAGCCACTGTCCAAAACAGTTTGAAGATTTCTTTAGGAACATAAAACAAAGCTACCCTTCAACCTAGCATTCCCACTACTAAGCGTATACCCAAAGGAAAATAGACCATTATAAAAAAAGACAAATCCACTCATATGTTCACGGCTTTGCTATTGATAATAGCAAATACATTTTTAATAGTTAATATTGGGTGTCAACTTGATTGGATGGAAGGGCGCAAAGTATTGTTCCTAGGTGTGTCTGTGAGGATGATGCCATGGAGATAAAATTTGAGTCTGTGGACTGGGAGAGGCAGACCCATCCTCAACCTGGATGGGCACCATCTAATCAGCTACCAGTGTGGCTAGGATACAAGCAGTCAAAGGAACATGAAAGAACTAGACTGGCAACGTGTTCTGGACTCCATATATCTCTTGTGCTGGATGCCTCCTGCCTTTGAACATCAGACTCTAAGTTCTTCGGCTTTTGGACTCTTGGGACTTACACCAGTGATTTGCCAGGGAATCTCAGGCTTCAGCCACAGACCAAAGGCTGAATTATCAGCTTCCCTACTTTGATGTTTTGGAACTCAGACTGGCTTCTTGGTTCCTCAGCTTGCAGATGGCCTACTGTGGGACTTCACCTTGTGATTGTGAGTCAATTTTCCTAAAAAACTCCCTTATATATACACCTGTTCTACGAGTTCTGTCCCTCTAGAGAACCCTGACTAATACAACACTGAATTTTTTTTTTTTAAAGAGAGCAATTTTTGTCACTGACATGTTACAACCTTCCCCAGTGGAAAAATATGAGCTGACTCTATGGCATAAAATATGTCCCAGGTAGCATGATTTCACCCCAAGCTCTTCATGGCCATTGTCTCCCAGATGGCTGTTCTCTGCTATGGCTTGAGAGCATATATAATGATTTGAGAGGTCTCACAAAGAAACCTCTACCTTAAATGTATCGGTAGTAACTCTAGTTATTGACTTTTCTCCATGATGCTGTTTTAAAATGCACAGTTCCTTGAGGATGAAGACATCTTATCAGAAGACATCTTATCAAGGAACTCTTTCCTAACATTGAGCTTTCAACCTACATTTTCCCATTTTCATCCACTCATTCCCATGGTACTTCATAATTTCTTTATGGGGAGCACTGCATAACACAGGAAGGAGCACTAAATTTGGAGTCCAGCAAATGTATTTCAAACGTTGGCTTACTCATTTTCAAAGCATTCTATCCTGGAAAAACTAAATACCTCCTCTAAGCTTCAGTTCCATATCTATAAAGCATTCACGACCAATCGCATGGACTTGACTTATGAATTTAAAGTGATAATACTTGAAATATCCATGTGCAATGTCTGTCACACAGAAACTGCTCAGTAAATTGCTATTTTCATGCACATCGCAGAGATTGCATTTAATACAGTTTCGAAACCACAAGAATCTAAGCTCCTTAAAGTCAAAAGACATCTTTTCATCTTTTCTGTATCCTCAGTAGCCAGCACAGCATCTAAAATACAATATAGCATTAAAATCAGGGTAAAGGCAGCAAAGGAGCACAGGACAAGCTCTTCCCTCTTCTTGAAGCTGGGCCTCATCTCTAGTCTCATAATTGCTTCTCTACCTGGTTTAACCTGCAAGTAAAGAGGGTCTGGCATGCATTCATTAGCCAGATTATTTATCTTCAGTCAGTCAATTCAATTAAGCCAAATTTATTGACGGCCTATCTTGTGTCAGGCACTGGGAAAACAAAAATAAATAAGATATTTTGTGCTCATAGTCTAGTGGGGAAAAGAAATACTGAAACCAAGGATTGAAGTTCAATTTAACAATTATTCATCTAGATCTATGCTACTCTTCCAGCTTACCTGAGTTTACCTTTCTCATTTAATACCCTCTGTTCATTCATTATCAATGTTTTTGATGAATACTCTGTATTTCATTTACCTCTGGCTAGGCATATTGTATCCCCAAACTCTCAGTGCCAATGTAATTATGTTTTTGTACTTTTAAAATCTCAAAACACATTTTCAGAAACTTTATCTAATCTTAATAACTCCAAAATGGGAAACATCGTAACTATATTTTTGTGTTAAAGATGATGAAACTGGAGACTTGTGGTTTCTGCAAACTGCTCAAAGTCACAAAACTGAAAAGATAACAGATTTGATTCTCAAGCTTAAATCTTTGTGAACAGAAGATTTTCTTGTTTACTATAATTTTTTGAACTCTGCCATTAGTTTTTTGTTGCAATGCATTTTTATTTTTTGCATTCTAACAGAATGATATTTAACAAAAGATACAAGAAAAGGATTTGAGAGTGCTCAATAAATAACTACCCACTTCTGTGCTCAAGTTCTGAGCCAACTGAAAACTAACACTGATATTGAAGAATGTGACTTGGACCTAGAACCAATTTGACTTACTAGCATGGAAGAAAAATAATCAATAAGGCAATGACTTATTCACTACTAAAGTACTCTTCCAATGAGTAGCTTCTTAATAAAACTCTCAGCTTGTAGAAGCAGAGGTCATGATTCCTACAGGCAGGTCTGTTTTAAAAAGAGAGGGGAAGCAAAGGGTATAAACTGATATGCAACATATCTATTTCCAAACATAGCAATCAGCTAAGTTGCTTATCTTCTCAGACGTTATGATTAGAAGATTGACTTGAAAAGTGCAGCCATGTTACATAAATATAAGTCCCTTCACATAGAGGCAGCAACAGGAGTTTTTGTTCTTTTAATCCAGTATTGGTAGACTTAAGACATTTGATGACCAGATGAATGGTTATCCCCTTTGTGGGAGGAGATAAGCTGTCTATTTTGATAGCACTGCTGAATTTAACTACTTAATATTAACTATTTATATTATTTTTATTGAAGTTTTGTTGGTAGATACAGATTCTTGCACTGAAAACCTCCGAAATCTGTCAGAGGAGTATATTTATAAAATGAATTTAAAGCTTGTTCTATATCCAGAGCTGAAACTATTACTCTAGTCTTAGTGTTTATTTTAATTGACACATTATAATTGTACATATCTATGAGATACAATTTGATGTTTTGATATATACCTATGGTAGATAATAATCCAATTAGGGTAGTTTGTATAACTGTCACCTCAGGCATTTATCATTATTTATGTTGAGAACATTTTAAATCCTCTCTTGTAACAATTTTGAAAAATACAGTATTTTGCTGTTAACTATATTCACTCTATTGTGCAACAGAACATCAGAATTTTTTCTATCATCAAACTGTAACTTGAACCCATTGAACAATCCCTCTCAATCCTTCCCTTCTCACTTCAGTCCTCAGTTTCTGCTTTAATAATATCAACTTAAAATATTAGATTCCACATATAGGTGTGATCATGTGGTATTTATCTTATTATGTCTGCCTTAATTCATTTAACATAATGTCCTTCAGTTTCATTCATGTTGACACAAATGACAATAATTCATTCTTTTTATGGCTGATTGGTATTCCATTGTGTGTATATATCTTACTCATTGTTTGATACTTAGGTTAATTCCATATCTTGGCTGTTATAAATAGTTCAGCAAAAAATATGGGAGTGGATACACCTTTATGACAAATTTATTTCATTTTCTTTGGATGTATACCCAGAAAAGGAATTGCTGGTTCACATGGTAGGTCTATATTTAATTTTTTGAGAAGATTTTATACCATTTTACATAACGGCTATACTAGTTTACAATCCTGCCAACGGTTTGTAAGTAAGCTGTTTTCTAAACAGCCTCACCAACACTTGTTTCCTTTTGTCTTTTTGAAAATAGCCATTTTAACTAGAATAAGGTGACATCTCATTGTGGTTTTGATTTGCCCTGATGATTAGTGATGTTGAGCATTTTTTATATACCTAGTGGCCATTTGTGTGTCTTCCTTTCATAAATATCCATTAAGGTTTTTGTTCATTTTTAAATCTGGTTATTTGTTTTTTTGTTGTTCTTGTTTTGCTATTAAGTTGTCTGAGTTTCTTATATATTTTAGATATTAACCCCTTGTCAGATGTATGCTTGCAAATATTTTCTATTTTAACATTGTCTCTTCACTCTGTTAATAGTTTTCTATGCGAAAGCTTTTTAATTTGATGTAATCCCATTTATCTATTTTTGCTTTTATTTCCTGCTTTTAAGTTCTTAAAACATGCTTGTCCAGTCAAATCTCCGGAAGCATTTCCCTTATGTTTTCTTCTAGTAATTTCATAGTTTCAAGTTTTACATTTATGTCTTTAATCCATTTTGCATTGATTTTTGTGTATGGTAAAACATAGTGGTCCAGGTTTATTCTTCCGTATGTGGATATCAAATTTCCTCAGTATCATGTTTTGAAGAAACTGTCGTTTCCCCATTGTGTGTTCTTGGCACCTTTGCCAAAATTTGGTTCAATGTAGGTGGATAAATTTGCTTTTGAGCTCTCTATTCTGTTCCCTTGATCTATGGGTCTGTTTTTATGCCAGAACCATGCCGTTTAGGCCAGTGATGCTTTGTTGTCACACAGTGAAGTCAAGTCGTGTGAATTCTCCATTTTTAAAATATGCTCATAGTTCCTATAGATATTTGATACATTTTGTGGTGTCATAAATTTTTTGGATTTTTTAAATTTATGTGATGAAGACTATCATTATTATTTTACTACAGATAGTATTAAATTTATAGGTTGCTTTGAAAAGCATGAGTATATTGAAAATATTATTATAGTCCATTAACATGGGCTATCATTTCATTTATTTGTACCCTTTTCAATTTCTTTCATCAAAATTTGGTAGTTTTCAGTGCACAGATCTTTCACCTCCTTAGCTAAGTTTAATTATAGGTATCTTTTATTTTGAGATATTATAAATTAAATTATTTTTCTGATTTCTTTTTCAGATAGTTCACTATAAATTAAAATGCTACTGATTTTTGTATGTTGAATTTATTTTCTCCAACTTTACTGAATTTATTAGTTCTAATAGTGTTCATGAAGTCATTATGGTTTTGTATAGATAAGATCATGTTTCCTGCAAACAGGAACAATCTGATTTCTTTCTTTCTAATTTGGAAGACTTTTATTACTTTCTCTTGCTTAATTTGACTAGCTAGAACTTCCATTATTTTATTGATTAGAAGTGGTGAAAATGAACATCCTTGTTATGTTCATTACCTTGCAAGAAAATCTTTCTGCCTTCCACCATTTGATATGACGTTAGTTGTAGGTTTATCATATATAACCTTTAATGTGCTGAGGTAGATACAGTCTATATTTTATTTGTTGAAAGTTTTTTATTTTGAAGGGATGTGAATTTTATTAATTTCATTTTCTGCGTCTATTAAAACCATCATTTTTGTCATTCTTTCTTTTAATGTACTATATCATATTTATTGATTCGCATAAGTTAAACCATCCTTTCATCTCTGGGATGAATTCTGCTTGATCATAACAGATAATATGTTTTATATACTGTTAAATTGAGTTTGCTGGTATCTCATTGAGAATTTTTACATCTATGTTCAGTAGGGATGTTGGCTGTTAGCTTTCTTGTGTGTCTGTGTTTCTTTGGTTTGGGAATGAGGGTAATGTTGACTTCATCAAATTACTTTGGAAAAATGTTCTTCTCTTTAATGTGCTGAAATAGTTTGAAGAAATTGTTATTGATTCTTTAAATCTCTGATAGAATTCTTCAGTGAAGCATCAGTTTCTGGACTTTTCTTTGATGGAAACCTAGAAAATGATGCCATTTTCTTACTCATTGTTAGTCTGTTCCGATTTTTTATTTTTTAATTTAATCTTGGTAATTGGAATGTGTCCAGATATTTTTCCATTTTCTCTATATTATCAAATTTGTTATTGTATAGTTGTCAATAACAGTCTTACATAGTCCTTTGCATTTTTGTGGGATCCATTGTAATGTTTCCTTTTACATCCTTGATTTATTTACTTGAGTCTTTTTCATTTTTTAATAGTTTAGCTCAAGGTTTATTAGTTTTGCTTACTTTATCAACAAACAAAATCTTCATTCCATTTTTTTTTCAAATTGCATTATTTTAGGGTATATTTTGTTTATTTCAGCTCTGAGCTTTATTATTTTCTTTCTTCTTCAAATTTTGGGTTTAGTTAATTTTTATTCTTATAATTTCTTGAGTTATATCAATAGGTCATTTATTAGAAATCTTTCTTCTTTTTTGATGTAGGCATTTATTGTTATAAACATCTCTCTTAGACTGCTTTTGCTTTGTCCCATATGTTTTGGTATGATATAGTTCCATTCTCATTTGTCTCAAGGAAATTTATAATTTCCTTTAAATTTCTTCATTGACTCATGAGTTCTTTAGAAGCATGTTGTTTAGTTTCTATTTATTTGTAAAATTTCTGAAGTTTTTCTTGTCATTGATTTTGTTTTATACTATTGTGGTCAGAACATATACTTAATATAATGCCTATCTTACAATTTTCAGACTTATTTTGTGGCCTACTATGTAATCTACCCTGCAGAATAATCCATATGCGGTTGAACAAGATGTGTATCCTGCAACTGTTCGATGAAGTGTTCTACAAGTGTCTGTTAGGCTTATTTGATCTATAATGCAGTTTAAGTATAATGTTAGTTTACTGAGTTTTTGTCTGCATGATCTGTCAACTGTTTTAAGTGGGCTGTTGGCTGAGTGTGATGGCTCATAGCCATAATCTTAGCACTTTGGGAGGCCAAGGCAGGTGGATCTCTTGAGCTCAGGAGTTTGGGACGAGCCTGAGCAACATGGTAAAACTGTCTCTACAAAAGATACAAAACAAACAAAAAGAAAAGCCAGGTATGGTGTCTTGTGCCTATAGTCCCAGCTACTTGTGGCTTGAACCCAGGAGGTTGAGGCTTCAGTGAGCTGAGATTGTGCCCTTACACTCCAGCCTGAGTGACAAAGTGAAACCCTGTCTCCCCTAACAACAACAACAAAAAAACTTAAATTAAGAAAAAGTAAAAAAAAAAAATAAAATGGTTGCTGAGTTTCCTGAGTTTCCCTATGATTATTCTGTTACAGTTTTTCTGTCTATATGTTTAATATTTGCTTTACATATCTAAGTGCTCTGAATTTGCTTACAGATGTATTAACAATTTTGTACTCTTTTAAAATGTATCTTTATCATTATATAATGAGCTTCTTACTCTTTTTACAGTTTTTGACTTAAAATCTATTTTATTTGATGTAACTTGGCTGTTTCCTTCTGCTTTGATTTTATCTTGCATGAAATATTTTTTCCATCCTTTTACTTTCAGTATATGCTGGTCCTTAACACTGACGTAAATCTCTTCAAATAGCATATAGTTGAGTCTTAATTTTTATCCATTCAGTTGTTCTATATATTTATTGGAGAATGTACTTCATTTATATTCAGAGTTATTAGTGATAAATAAGGGCTTACTCCTGCCATTTTGTTGTTTCCTTTTTTATTTTTGGAGATAATTTATCTTTTTCCTCTGTTTTTTGACTCTGTATTTTCTTGGTTTTCTGTGATGCTAATCTTTGTTTGCTTTTCCTTTCAAATTTGTGTATCTGTTATAATTTCTGTTTTTCTTTTGCTTTGTTTTTGGTTACCATGCAGCTAAAGTAAAAATCTTGTAGTAAGACAACATTAAGCCGATAACAACTTAACTTTGGTCATGTAAATATTCTAGAATTCCCCCTACACACATAATTCATGTTTTTGTTGTGTGAATTTACTTCTTGATTTATTGGGTGTGCCTCAGCCACTAATTATTCCTGCTTTTTTAAAAAAATCATTTTGATGCTAAAACTTTATAATAGAGGATGGAAAGATGTAAATGATGCCATTATTTTGCTAGAGTGTTCTAAGTTTGATTTATGAATTTACCTTTATTGGTGAGTTTTATACATTCATGTATTTTCATAATAGTAATTATTGTCCTTTCATTTTTTATTGTAGCACCTCCTTAATAAGCATTTCTTTTCTTTTGAGGCTGGTTCAATGATGGTGAATTCCCTCAACATTTGTTTCTTTAGGAAGGGCTTTATCTCTCCTTAATTTTTGTAGAATTCCTTTGCTTGACATAGTATTCCTGGCGGACATTTTTTTCCTTCAGCACTTTAAAAATATCATGCAATTATTTAATGGCCTGCAATGTTTCTGTTGATAAATCTGCTGATAGTCTAATGAGAATTTCCTTTCATGTAACTAGATGCTTCTCTCTTGAAGCTTTTATAGTTTTTGCCTTTGAATTTTGATAGCTTAATTAAAATACCCTTTGAAAAGATCTTTTTGGCTTGAAGTGAGGATCTCTGAGGCTCTTTAATCTGGACATCCATATCTCTCTCAATATTTGGGAAGTTTTAATCTATTATTTTGTTATTATTTTTGTGCTTTTATCTATCTTTGCTATTTTAACCCTGTAGAGCAAGTAGGTTTTCCTTAATCATGTCCCATATGTCTTATAGACCCCTTTTTATTCTTTGTAACTTATTTCTTTTTTTCATTCTGATGGAATTATTTCAAAAGACCTTTCTTCAAGTTCAAAAATTTTCTTTTCTGCTTTATCTAGGCTATTACTAAAATTCTCAATTGTGTTTTTCATTTTACTTATAGAATCTTAACTATCTTTGGGTCTTCATTACATATTTTTATCTCTTTCTTGACTGTCTCATTTATATTATAAATTATTTTCCTGATTTTATTAAGTTTTTTGTATGCTTTCTTTTGTATCTCTCTGAGTTTTCTTAATATCATTATTCTGAATTTTTTTTTGTTAGGCATTTCATTGATGTCCATTTCTTTGCTGTTTGTTACTGGAGACTTTTGTTCCTCTGGGTGTTTTGTCATGTTTCTTTGCTTTTTCATGTTTCTTCTGTCCCAATGTTGACATCTTTATATCTGATGGCATAGCACTTTTCACAATTTTAAGAAGTAGTTTTTGTAGTTAGAGTCTGTTTCTTGTGCATAGTTCCTAGAGTGTCAGTTGGATATGGTGCATTGACTTTGGTTCTTAGTAGAGTCAGTAGCATTGTCTTAATTTACTTTCCTAACATATAATTTCTGTCAGTGATATCTGTGTTTGCCTCAGTTGTCTAAGCTATGGGAATTTGGAAGGGCAATGGTGTCTTTTTTCTGGAGGCAGAGTTTCCAGGTTGATTGCCAGACTGGGCATGTGCTGGCAAGTGAGCTGACATGCTGTTCAGTAGCCTCTTTGGAGATTCATTGTCTGCTACTGGGGTGGCTGTCAATCGGGGCTCAAGCACATGTAGGTATGGTTGACCAATAAGCTGTAAACCTGTCTCTCTGCAAAGATGAGACTGCTATCAGATCAGCTGTTGGGTCAGGAAGGTGTGTACAAAGAGATGCATGAAGAAGTTTGGCTTTTCAGTGGTGGTGGTCTGTCCACATAGCTAGGGCTGCTGCCATACTTGCGTAAGTGTGGTGGTAACAGGTGGCTTGGCAGTGTTCTGGCTATGAGGGTGGAACTACTACCAAACAAGTTGTTTGGCTGGATGCAGGACTGGCATTGCCAGGTGGTCCTCTAGCACACTGTCTGGGGATGCAAGGCCAATTCTGAACCACACATTGAGCCACAGGCAGGTATGTATGGGTAGAATGAAGCCAGGTGGCCCTGTGACTGACCTTGGGGATCAGGCCACCATGATCCAATTATAATGCCAAGTATGTATCTAGGCATAATGCGCAGTGGAACTGTCACAGTTTAATGAAGGGTCAGGACTACCACAAGACTGGCTTTTGAATTAGATGTGGGCATGTTTTGGTACAGAAGAACAAGATGATTCTGTGGCAGCCTGTCTAGTGGGGGCAGGGGTACTGCAGGACTAGCCATCAGGCCAGATGCAGGCACACACAGGCTTGACAGGCTGGGCAACTATGTGGCAGAGCTGTGTGTGGGTCAGGTGGCTGGTGGACTATTCAATGGCTTCCACACCATTTAGTTCCACTTGTTCCATGGGAAAGAAAGGTTGATACCATGGCCACATGGGTTCAGCTACCAGGGTCTGTGTTATTTTCTCTGGCTTACATGCCACGACCCTGGGGTGGTAGTGCTGCTAGCAGTCATATGAATATGGTGTAATTGAGACCTCAAGGATAGAGAGAGTCAGTTGAGTTTTTAGATAGCATGTTGTCATAGCAGCTTTGGTCATGGGAATGGAAGTTGCCCAAAGTGGACACCTAGTCTGAGGCAATGGAACTACATACTCTCCTGAATACTCTCCAAACTGAATTTGGGGCCACAAAGACTGGGAAATTTTCTGAGCAAAATTGTTGGTGTTTGTGGTATTGATGGTGACTGTTGGGTATCTCCAAGTTACTTTTTCCCCATAAGAATAAGTCTACCTTTACTCAAAACTCATTCTGGCAAGGGAAACAATATGGCAAAGGCAGAATGCTTTGCATACCTCCCTATGGTGTTATTGTGGGTTTCTGTGTTCCACAAATATTTTGCTATACCACTGGGCTCTCTAGAATACTCTTTCAATCATTCCTGTAAAAAATAACTGTTTACTCATTGTTTTGGTCTATTTGGGGAAGGATATAAACAAATAGAGA
This sequence comes from Cebus imitator, assembly GCF_001604975.1. Classification (NCBI taxonomy): domain Eukaryota; kingdom Metazoa; phylum Chordata; class Mammalia; order Primates; family Cebidae; genus Cebus; species Cebus imitator. The sequence goes on from NW_016107381.1 coordinate 109,996, forward strand.
ATATCAATAAAAATGCAGAAATGACAAAAAAGAACCAAAGATAAATTATGGAACTGAAATTATAATAAAAGAATTAAAATATTTATGAGAGTAGCTTCACAGAAGATTATGCCAGGAGAAAATATAACTAGTTAAATTGAATACAGGCCAATTAAAATTAGATTATCCTGTCTCAAAAAATTTAAAAAATGTGAAAAGTCTCTGAGCTGTGGGATATGGTTAAGCATATTAACATATGTATGTATGACAAGAGTTGCAGAAAAAGAAGCAAGATAAGATGACAGAAAGATTATTTAAAGAAATAATTTTATAAGACTTCTAAAATTTGATTGAAAAATCATCATAGAATTCAAAGATATTCCATGAAACCCAAGTAGGTTGAACACAAAGAGATCTATAGCTAGACACATCTTAAACTGTCAAAGATAAAAGAGAGAGAGAGAGAGAGAGAGAGAAAATGTAGAAAGTAGCAAAAAAAAAAAAAAAAAACAGACTCAACATATGGAAGAAATTCTCGACAAGATTAAAGATTAATTTCTCCTCAAAGTCACAGAAGCCAAAAGGGAGTGGAATGGCAAATATTATACAAACTACTGAAAGAAGACTGTCAATATTGATTCCTATATCCAGCACAACTATCTTTCAAGAATGGAAAATGTAAAGGATTAATAGATTAAATAAAGTGAGAGAAATTGTCACCAACTGGCCTTTCATACAGGAAACACTAATGAGAATACTTCAGGTAAATTGAAAGAACACCAGATTGCAATTTCAGTTCACAGAAGAAATACAGAGTTCTGATAAAGTAAACTACATTTGTAGATATAAAAAATATACAGGATTATATAAAGTATACAGAATATAAACTATGTGTATTAGGCTTCTTCAGAGAGACACAACTGAGAAAACATAGATGGATGGATGGATGGATGGATGGATGGATGGATAGATGGATGGATGGATAGATAGATAGATAGACAGATGAGAGGAGATTTATTATGAGAATTGGCGCTTGCAACTATGAAGGCCAAAAAGTCTCATGATAAGCTGTCTAGAAGTTGGAGACACTGGGATGCTGGTAGGATAGCTCAATTGAAGTCTTAAAGCCTCCAGAACCAGTGAAGCTAATGATGTAACTCTCAGTTTAAGGATAACAGCTTGAGGATTGAGATGTCTGCTGGTGCAAATCCTGAACTTCAGGTGCCAGAAAACCCGGAATTCTCATATACAAATTAAAAGAAAAAAAAGAGTTTGCTATCTCTAGAAGAGAGTAAGAGAAAGGGGTCAGAGAAAGAAAGACAGACAGAGGGAGAATGAGCAAAAGAGAGGCAGAAAGAGATATTTGCCATTACTCTACTTTTTGTTCCACTTGTATGCCCAGCCTATTTGATAATGCCCACTCACACTGAGAGTGGATCTTCTTCACTCAGTCCACTGACTCACATGACAATTTCCTCTGGAAATATCCTCAGAGACACACCCAGAAATAATAATTTGCCTGTTCTCTAGGTAGTCTTTAATCCAGTGAAGTTGACGTTTAAAATTAAACATTATATTAGTACCCCTTTTTTTAGCTTTTGTTGCCAGTGCTTTTGGTGTTTTAGTCATGAAGTCCTTGCCTATGCCTATGTACTGAATGGTTTTGCCTAGGTTTTATTCTAGGGTTTTTATGGTGTTAGGTCTTATGGTTAAGTCTTTAATCAATCTGAAGTTAATTTTAGTGTAAGTTGTTAGGAAGGGTCTAGTTTCTGCTTTCTGCACATGGCTAGCCAGTTTTCTCAAACTCCAGAGCTTCGGTACAACAAAAGAAACAATCATTAGAGTGAACCAGCAACCAACAGTATGGGAAAAAATTTCTGCAATTTACCAATCTGACAAAGGGCTAATATCCAGAATCTACAAAGAACTAAAACAGATTTACAAGGAAACAAACTAACAAATCCATTCAAAAGTGGGCAAAGGATATGAACAGACACTTTTCAAATGAAGACATATATGAGGCCAAAAAACATATGAAAAAATACTCATCATCTGCAAATCAAAGCCACACTAAGATACTACCTCATGCCACTTAGAAGGACAACATTAAAAAATCTGGAGACAACAGATGCCGGAGAGGATGTGGAGAAATAGGAACACTTTTACACTGTTGGAGGGAGTGTAAATTAGTTGAACCATTGTGAAAGACAGTGTGGTGATTACTCAAGGATCTAGAAATAGAAATTCTATTTGATCCAGCAATCCCATTACTGGGTATATATCCAAAGAATTATAAATCATTCTATTATAAAGACACATACACACGTCTGTTCATTGTGCATTGTTTACAATAGCAAAGACCTGTAACCAACCGAAATGCCCACCAATGATAGGCTGGACAAGGAAAATGTGGCACATAAACACCATGGAATACTAGGCAGCCATAAAAAAGGATGAGTTCATGTCCTTTGTAGGGACATGGATGAATTTGGAAACCATCATTCTCAGCAAACTGATGCAAGATGAGAAAATCAAATACTGCCTGTTCTCACTCAGGTGGGTGTTGAACAATGAGAAAATATGAGACAGGGAGGGAGCATCACACACTGGGGTTTGTTGTCGGGGGCTAGGGGAGGGACAGCAGGGCGTGGGGAGGTTGTGGATGGAAAGCATGGGGAGTAATGCCAGATATAGGTGATGGGTGGATGGAGGCAGCAAACCACCTTGCCATGTGTGTACCTATGCAGCAATCCTGCATGATCTGCACATGTACCCCAGAACCTAAAGTACAACAATAACAACAACAAAAATTAAACATTATAAGGATAGGGTGGCATAAATGTATGTTGCTTGTAACTCTTTTCTTTTACTACATAATTTAAAACACAGCTACATGCAGCAATAAATATAAAAATGCGTTAATCAACAGATGCAATTTTTTTGACAATAGTAGCACAAAAAATGAGAGGAAAAGCTACAATGCAATAAAACTATGTATTCTATGGAACATAAATATGTGTTAAACTGAACTAAATTTAATTGTTTAAAAGCTAACTGTAGTCTCAGTAAACCAAAAAGAATATAATTTTTAAATATAGTGAAATAAGATGGTAATCAAAATGATATACAAAAAATATGTTTAATAGGAAAGTAAACAAAAATTCTGAAATAGAGAAACAAAAAATACATAAGACATATAGGAAACAAATATAAGAATGGCAGATGTAAATTGTAGCTTGTTAGTTATTATATGCAATGAAAATAGTTTAAACACATTCTAATTGAAAGAAAGAGTCTGACAGAATAGATTTAAAATGACTCAACTTTATGGTGTCTACAAGTGATGCACTGCACTTTATATTAAAAGACACAGATAGGTTGAAAGTAAAGTAACAAGATTTACTGTGCAGACAGTAAGCCAAAGACAAAGACTCACTGCATTAACAAAAGCCAAAATAGAATTTAAGGCAAAAAATGTCATTAGAAACAAAGAAGGAACTTTTACAATAGGAAAGAATCAATCCATAGCAATTATAATCATTTATGTGCATAAGAGAGCTCCAAAATATATAGCATAAGTGAACAGAGCTGAAAAGAGAAATAAGCAGTTTAAAAATAGTAGTTGGATGCATCATTACCCTATATTTAATAAGTAAAACAACTAAGAAAATCAGCAAGAAAATAAAAGATGACAGTATGAATCACCTAGACCTAACAAACTTCTATAGAATGTGCCACTCAATGATTGCAAAGTGTACTTCCTTCTCAAGTGTTCTTTTTGATTGTCGCCATTCTTACAGGCATAAGGTGGTATCACAATGTGATTTTGATTTGCATTTCCCTGATAATTAGTGATGTTGAGCACGTTTTCATATGTTTGTTGGCCATTTGTGTACCTTCTTCTGAAAATTGTCTATTTGTGTCACTAGCCCATTTCTTGATGGGATTGTTTGGTTTTTTTTCTTAATAATTTGTTTGATTTCATTTTAGAATCTGCACATTAGTCCCTTGTCAGATGAACAGATTTTGAAGATTCTCTCCCACTCTGTGGATTGCCTATTTACTCTGCAGGCTTTTTGTTTTGCCATGCAAAAACTCTTCAGTTTTATTAGGTCCCAGCTGTTTATCATTGTTTCCATTGCATTTGCTTTTGGGTTATTGGTCATGAAATCCTTGCCTAAGCCAGTCTACAAGGGTTTTCCCAATGTTATCTTCTAGAATTTGTGTAGTTTCAGGTCTTAGGTTTAAGTACTTAATCCATCTTGAGTTGATTTTTGCATAAGGTGAGAGATGAGGATCTGGTTTCATTCTCCTACATGCGGCTTGTCAATTATCCAAGCACCATTTGTTGAAAAGGGTGTCCTTTACCCCTTTATGCTTTTGTTTACTTTTTCGAAGTTCAGTTGGCTGTAAGTATTTGGGTTTATTTCTGGGTGCTCTATTCTGTTCCTTTGGTTTATGTGCCTGTTTTTATACCAGTACCACACTGTATTAGTCTAAAGTTTAGTTTTCTTCTGATGTCGTTGTCTGGTTTTAATATCAAGGTAATGCTGGCCTTATACAATGAATTTGGAAATGTTCTAGTATTTGCAAAAGTTTTTTGAGAGATTTTTATAGATCTTTTTTAAACATTTGGTAAAATTAAAAAGTGAAGCCACAGAATTTTATTTGTGGGAAGTATTTAGCTTACTATTTAACTTTTATACTTTGATAAGTTTATTTAGATTTTACTTTTCTTGTATAGTAAATCTATTCATGTCCACTGTTATTGAACTGTTATTGAATTGCACTGGGGCTTTACAAAGTCTGAATATCCATATTTTCAAGAGAAGATAGATGAAAAGGTATGCTCCATCTTATCACCCTGGGGGTATTTCTATTGCTTCCTGCTATAAGATTCTTTAGGCCTAACAAACTTGTATCATAAAGATGATCTTTTCCTCATATCAGTTAAAAAATGTAGTGATGTCTTAACCCCAAAATGAAATTAACCTATAGAAAACGCCCTGTATAACCCTGGCTGCAGAATTAAATTTGGGTTACCTCAGCTAGCTCTACCTCTCTTGGACAACTGTTAAACCTGTAAATTCCCAAAAACTCTGCATCTTTGGTAGAGTACTCTGGACTCAGCTGCCTTGCTTGTTAATAGTGGGAAGACTTCCTTTAGTTTTTGTGTCTTAAAGTCCTCTTTCTATAATTTCCATAATGCTCAAAATTATTTTCTTTCTGTTATAAAAAGAAAAGGTTTTTCTGCTTATAAAAACCTTAACATCTAAAATTCAAAGCCTAGCAGATTCAACTTGGAATTGTATTGAAAGCAAAAGCAAAAGTATGCCTTTGTTTTAACACAAAGTGTACAATTAAGCCTGCTAGATCCCTTGCAGCTAGCCTATTTTGAGGCCTCACATCATAGCTGAATTTACTGAAGTTCCTGCACTCTGTATCTTTTCTGATGATACAGAAAAGATATCACTTTTGATGAAGGCCTCAGCCTCTGAATTTGCTGACAACCATGTATCTTTGTTAAAGTTCTCCAGTTTTGCTAAGAACTGTAAACCACTTGTGTAAGGCATAGGACTGACTATTACAACTAAGCTTTATAGAAATGGTCTCTTGACATTTGACAAAGCTGTTACATGCTACAACGACTGACCAAGATAAAAATCCTTCTGGCTTACACCTAAACCCTGAAGCCGTCTACCCAGGTTTCAACAGTTACAAACCAGGTATGATTAATTGTATTTTCCTAACATGGTTTTAAGATTATCTTTCACCTCACATAATCTTCTATATTCTGATTCTGTCATTTTTTTTCATGTTGAAGTAGAGACTAATTCCCTTCCCTTTGAATCTGGGAAGTCTCGGTGACATGATTAAAACATAAAATATGGCAGTGGTAGGATCGTGGACTTCTGAAGCTGTATTATGATAAGTCTTGCAGCTTCCACCTGGATCTCTTAGAATAATCTTTTCAGAAGCCAGACATCATCTAAAAAGTATAACTAATTTGAGACCATCATATTGTGTTGTGATCAAGCCACATGGAGAAGACCTAGAATATCAGACACTATGTGCAGAGAGAGAAAAGCAAAGGAGCATGGAGGTACCAGGAATGTATGTGAGGATACCTTCTTCGAAGTGAAAATTCCGGACCCCACTCCCCCAGGAGATGCCACAAAGACACACCATCTAAAATTTTTGGATAGTTTGTTTGCATCAATAGATAATCAGAGCATGAGTGTAAAGATATAACAACTGCCATCAATCAATCTTCAAGTATTATTTATCTCTCCAATTAGGGGTTACCTGTTGAGGTTTCTTAATATGTTGCTTGATACACCAGATGTTGTTTTGAGCTCAACTTTTGCCCCTCCCTCATACTAGGCTTCCTCCCCCAAGGAAAAGGACTGGTATACTGAAACTTACAGCATGATGGAGGGCATACATTCTCTGCCATACAGTATGTCATAAAAAGAAGTGCACACATTGATTACAAATAAATGTTACTTTCTTATTCCAGATTTGCCATTCAGACAAGTTACTCTTTTTTATTTTATTTACTTAGAGACAGGTTATTTCTCTGTCCCTATCCTGGAGTACCATGGCATGATCCTAGCTCACTGAGTCCTTGAACTCCTGGGCTCAAGCAATCCTCCCACTTCAGCCTCATAAGTAGTTAGGATAACAGGCATGAGCCATGGTGTACCATCTAGACAAGTCACTCTTCATCATGGACAAAAATGAGTAAAGGTGGAAGAAGGAGGAGTAGAGTCTGGGTTTTTTTTTAAAGCCTACCAATGAATAAAAATGCAGAGAGAGAGAGGTCAAGAGTGTTAAATACTATGGAAATAGATGGCCCACAAAATATAAGAAAGGGATGCAATCATTGACCTGCCTCCACCTCTCCCCAACAGTCAGAATGAATAAGTCAGATAACGTTCTGTTCAATGCAGTCTGAAAAATGAAAAGGTAATAACACCTAAATAACATACAAAGTTCCATCTTCATTCCATTGCAATCAGTGTGTTAGTTAACACTAATTTGGTTGCAATTTATTAAGAGCCACTTAAGCTAGCTCAGGAATTGGTTATGAGGATCAAAGCAGGTATTCAGCTGGGCCTCAGGACATAGCTTAGGCTCTTATCTCTGCTCCTCCATGTATGTTATCTTCTTTCTCATTTTTCAAGAAGATCTACTTTTTCTCTTTCACAAACTATATGATAGAGAAAAAAATCTTTTTTTTTTTTCCAGCTCCAAATTCCTGGTAATTGAGGCAGCTGTGGGAACACAGAACCCAGTGCTTCTTTCTGGACTGGAGTATGGTGTGGGAATATGACCTCATGATATGAGTGCTAGGAAATACTACCCTAAAATAAATCAACATTTCCAAGATAATATCTTAGAAACCTTAGGAAATAATCAAGCATGCATCTATTACAATCATCAAATGTTTTGTGACAGGGTGCTATATGTTGAAAGCTTGCCTAGGAATCCAGGATGACTCAGCTCACATGTAAAAGCATTTTGCAAAATAACCAGGTACATTCCATATTTGTTAACTACTGTTATTCCTACTTACATTGACTATATTAATTATTACAATGGCAATTATGACTCAATATATCTATAGAAGGGACACAATTCAATGCACAATAGATGTTTTCTTTATATGTTAAATTGCCAACTGGTACACTGCTAAATTCTTCAATCTATGATATTCAGGATATCTAGGATTTGATCTACTTGTTTCCTGCTTTTGAACAGGGGATCAGGCATGTACTCAGATTTCACATTCTTTTCAAAAGAACTAGACTAAAAGTCTTTTTGCTTTAGTGAAAAATAGATATGCTTATTTTAATGTTTTTAAATCCAAGAATTAATACTATGTAGATAACTACAAAAGATAAAACCAATTGAATAACAGCTCCTCACTGTAATGAAAGCCAGAGCAAGTACCAGTATTTTAGTATACTCAAAACAAACTCATTCAAAATAATACTGCATTAAAAAAGATTTAATGGGCCATGAGAACATAAAAGTAATGTATTGTTTTATAATGCATTTGAGCATTCTTAGAAGAAAAGCTCTTCGTGCTTGGTGAGTAGTTTATAGGTCTTAGAGGCCCCCATAAATGTTCGTGTTGATTTCTGTACCTTTGGAGGCAGCTGCTTTCATGAGAAAAGGAGTTTGGTTTTTGGGTGACAGATACTATGACATAAAATCAGGTTTTTTTTTTTTTCATTTAAAAATGTACTTCATATTGCAGCAAAACTTTTAAAAGAAATATTATCTTATAAAAATGCTGCATTGCTGCATATATTTATTCATTCAATAAGTATTTATAGACTCCCTAAATGTGCCAAAACTTTTGCTAAAAATTAAGTGTGGTAATATATTTTTAAATGCTGCAGTAAAATGAATATTTAACTATGTCTTAAAAACCTTACTTCAAACATAGTGTTACTCTTGGGAACCTGAGATATGGAGGAACAGGGACCTAGATATGAGTTCTTACTCTACCATTTGTTGGTTATTTGAAATTATGTAACTTCTGTAAGTTTTGGTTTGATCAATTGAAAAATGAAAATAACAGCTTCATCCTTAGTTAATAGTGTTGTCTTTAAATAACATTCATGCGTAAAAGTATTTTGCAGGCCTGGTGCGATGGCTCACGCATGTAATCCCAGCACTTTGGGAGGCCAAGGCAGGCAGATCATGAGTTCAGGAGATCAAGACCATCCTGGCTAACACAGTGAAACCTCGTGTCTACCTAAAAATACAAAAATTAGCTGAGTATGGTGTCACGCACCTGTAGTCCCAGCTACTTGGGAGGCTGAGGCAGGAGAATCATTTGAACCTGGGAAGTAGAGGTTGCAGTGAGCCAAGATCATGCCACTGCACTCCAGCC
>NW_016107381.1:119680-155986 GCF_001604975.1 Cebus imitator
TACACACACGTATATATATATATATACACACACGTATATATATATATATATACACACACGTATATATATATACACACACGTATATATATATACATATATATATACACACACGTATATATATATATACATATATATATATATACACACACACATATGTATGTATTAGGCTTAACCATCCGTACATTTTTTGCACATTAATTTTTATAATTATTAATATAACAAAAGTAAATAGGAATAACAATAGTTAACAAATATGGAATGTACTCAGTTATTTTGCACAAAGAATAAAATTTATTGTATACATTTACAAAATTTTTATTTCATTTTATTTTGGTCTGGTTTACATGAGCAGAGCATGCAGACTTGTTGCTTAGGAAAATGTGTGCCATCATGGTTTGCTGCAAGTATCAACCCATCACCTAGGTATCCGTCCCAGTGTGTGTTAGCTGTCTATCATGATGTTCTCCCTCCCTCAACCCCTCAACAGGTCCCAATGTGTGTTGCTCCCCTCCCTGTGTCCATGTATTCTCATTTTTCAGCTTCCACTTATAAATGAGAACATGCAGTATTTGATTTCTTGTTCCTACAGTAGTTTGATGAGGATAATGGCTTCCAGCTCCATCCATGTCTCTGCAAAGGACAGGATCTCATTCCTTTTTATGGCTACATAGTATTCCATGGTATATATATACCACATTTTCTTTATCCAGTCTATCATTCATGAACATTTGGGTTGATTTCATGTCTTTGCTATTGTGAATAGTGCTGCAGTGAACATACATGTGCCTGTGCCTTTATAATAGAATGATTTATATTCCTTTGGGTGTGTACCCAGTAATTAATTTCTGGGTCAAATGGTATTTCTCATTCTAGGTCTTTGAGGAATCACCACAATGTCTTCAACAATGGTTGAACTAATTTCATTCCCACCAACAGTGCATTCCTATTTCTCCACAGCCTCACCATCATCTGTTGTTTCTTGACTTTTTAATAATTGCCACTCTGACTGGTGGGAGTTAGTATCTCATTATCCTTTTGATTTGCATTTCTCTGATCATCAGTGATGTTGAGCTTTTTTTCATATGTTAGTTGACTGCCTAAATGTCGTTTTTTGAGAAGTGTCTGTTCATCTCCTTTGCCTACTTTTTAATGGAGCTGTTTGTTTTTTTCTTGTAAATTTGTTTGAGATCCTTGTAGATTCTGGGTATTAGACCTTTGTCAGATGGATATATTGCAAAACTTTTCTCCCCTTCTGTAGGTTGTCTGTTCACTCTGATACTAGTTAAAAGATCATTTAGAAAGTCAAGGGATCTCAGGATGGTATGAAGAATATGAGAAAACTATCTAACTGTACTATTAATGTATAAAACAATCTCACTGAAAGTCATGCAAGAATAAGATGCTGACTCAAGTAACTTTGTAAATAAATGGACTCTGTAAAACTAAACAAAATAAACTGCATATACACACTCTAATTGATAATCCCCACTCCTTTCTCCCTGTAGCAAGGTAGGTTAACAATCCTGATACTGCAATGCTTGTATACTAGAATGAGACAATTAAATAAATTACCCATCTGACAAAGGGCTGATATCCAAAATTTACAAAGAACTAAAGCAGATTTACAAGAAAAAAACTAACAAGCCCATTCAAAAGTGGGCAAAGGATATGAACAGACACTTTACAAAAGAAGACATACGTGAGGCCAACAAACATATGAAAAAATGCTCATCATCACTGGTCATAAGAGAAATGCAAATCAAAACTACATTGAGATACCATCTCACGCCGGTAAGAATGGCGAACATTAAAAAATCTGGAGACAGCAGATGCTGGAGAGGATGTGGAGAAGTAGGAACACTTTTGCACTGTTGGTGGGAGTGTAAATTAGTTCAACCATTGTGGAAGACAGTGTGGCGATTCCTCAAGGACCTAGAAATAGAAATTCCATTTGACCCAGCAATCCCATTACTGGGTATATATCCAAAGGATTACAAATCGTTCTACTATAAGGACACGTGTACACGAATGTTCATTGCAGCACTGTTTACAATAGCAAGGACCTGGAACCAACCCAAATGCCCATCGACGATAGACTGGATAGGGAAAATGTGGCACATATACACCATGGAATATTATGCAGCCATCAAAAACGATGAGTTTGGGTCCTTTGTGGGGACATGGATGAACCTGGAAACCATCATTCTCAGCAAACTGACAGAGGAGCAGAAGATCAAACACCGCATGTTCTCACTCATAGGCGGGTGTTGAACGATGAGAGCACATGGACACAGGGAGGGGAGCACTAAACACTGGGGTCAGTTGGGGGGAAATAGGGGAGGGACGGTGGGGGGTGGGGAGCTGGGGAGGGATAGCAGGGGGAGAAATGCCAGATGTAGGTGATGGGGAGGAAGGCAGCAAATCACACTGCCACGTGTGTTCCTATGCAACAATTTTGCACGTTCTTCACATGTACCCCAAAACCTAAAATGCAATAAAATAAATAAATGGGGAAAAAAAATGAATGGCTGATGGTGAGAGCCAGTCTTTTTAATGGTGAAGTGGGGATTAACAGCTATTAAAAAAAATAGGAAACAATTATGATCCATATGGGAATGGATTAGTGTTGGGGATATCAGTGTGAACTTATTAAATGGTTGCATGTAGAAGTATTAGCATAAATGTGCATATGCATTAATTAGTATAAACATACATGTCTTCTTATTCTGATAGCAGAGAGAATCTAGATGCAATGATATCTTAGTAGCCATGAGCATATCTAGCTCCTGGATGTTGGTTTATACTACATTTCTCCAGTACACAGAAGAAATCAGGACTCTTTGGAGAAATGGCTGATTTTGGACTGAGGCAAAAATTACACAAGATGAGCCTGAAGCATCTTGTATTATCAGAAAATCAGAAATCCAACGCCACCTTCATAAAAAGTTTGAGGAAGAAGAACCCACACTGATGGGGTATGTCAAGGAGACACAGAAGCTAACAGAATGAGCTCCCAACGGCCAAACCAGGAAAATTTTTGGCAACAACAAAAAAGTAGCACAAAGTTTAAGATAAATATTCACAGGCCCATACTGATATACAAAGGATTGAATAAACTAATTACATAAGTAAATAAGTAGAAGAAGAGTAAGGTCTCCTACTTAGAAGAATTTCAAGTAATTTATATAGCTACTCCTTTTCCTTATAGAGGCAGAGCGTAACTCTACTCCTTGAGTTTGGGTAAACATATTGACTTCTGTCCAACAGTACAGTATGGAAATGTGGGAAATGACCAAGAGTAGAGAAATTTGACAAATATTTCCCTTACTACATGATCAAGACCCAAATTAATGGTGATAAGTCACATTGACAGTATGTACTCTTGCTATGATGTGATGAGAATAGCACTTGACTTCTGTAGTATGTCCCCCCACAAAAACCCATGTCCCCAGTCTAATCAACAAAACATGAGAAAAATCTCACTTATGGAAAAATCTACAAAATACCCTACCCTAACAGCTAATACTCTTTGAAACTGTCAAGGACATTGAAAACAAGGATAGTCTGAAAACTATCACAATTACAAAGAGCCAAAGGTGATGTAACAACTAAATGTAATGTAGTATCATGGATGGAGTCCCGAAACAAAATAAGAATATTATGCAAAACCAAAAAAATCTGAATAAATGATGAACTTTAGTTAATAATAAAGAAATAATATCCATTCATTCATTATAACAAATGTGCCATACTAAGTTGTCAATAATAGGGGTAATTGTATTCAATGTATATGGGAATTTTCTGTCCTATCTTCACTGTTTTTTCTGTATTCATAAAACTATTCTCAAGAATAAAGTTTGTTAAAAATAAACAAACAAATGAAAAAATAAATGAATAAATCAGTATCAGTGATCAGACAGCCTGGGAGAGCTAGAAATCATTGTTAGGTGTAGCCTCTCTGGCATGGTGACATTTGGGGAAAGAGTTATGTAAAGTAAGGATGTGCTCTCAGTAGACATATTTGGAAAAGCAATCCAGTTGGAGAGAGCAACAAGAATAAATGTATTGAGGCAAGAATTTAAAACTTATCTTGCATTTAGTAACATAGAGATAGTTTATAACTTTCCTAAGAATTCTTTAGCGGCGAGGAGATAAAAATCTGATTACAGTTTACTTAAGATAGCCCAGAAGGAGAAAAGTAGATAAAGTATTTGTAGACAAAGCTAGAAATTTTATACAATAGACAGCAACAAGGTTATAGGGTAGTAACTGGAGGGTGATGTGAGGTGAAATGAAGTTTATTGTTGTTTTTGTCATTTGATTTGGTTTTGAAAAGATTGATAACCTTATTGTGGATAATGATTTGGTGATAGAAGGGTTCCAGTATGAAGGGAAGGAATACATTAACATAGGAGAAAGAGAAGAATAAAATATTTTGGAAATAAAATATTTTAATAAAGGGATAGAAGAGGAACAGCAGCATCCACAGAAACAGAAGACAATGTAGAGAACACAGATTGAGATGCAGGGAGTGGGGTTAAAGAATCATGGCAGGCTGGGCGTGGTGGCTCATGTCTGTATTCCCAGAACTATGGGAGGCCGAGGTGGGTGGATCACCTGAGGTTGAGAGCTCCAGACCAGACTGGCTAACACGGTGAAACCCAGTCTTCACCAAAAACACAAACATAGCCGGGCATGGTGGAGGGCACCTGTAATCCCAGTTACTTGGGAGGCTGTGGCAGGAGAACCACTTGAACCTTTGAACCTGAGAAGCAGAGGTTGCAGTGATCTGGGATTGTGCCACTGCACCCCAGCCTGGGTGACAAAGTGAGACTCTCTCTCAATAAATAAATTAATTAATTAAAAAGAAAAGAAAAAAGAGTCATGGTAGCATATGGAACATTTCTTCTGATTGCCCAAATTTTCTCTAATAAGTAACCAAAGTGAACAACAAAGAACAAGGAATGTGGGGTTTGGAGGTGGCTTTGGAAGTTTGAGGAGTACATGGAATGTTTTAACTAATTATCCTTGTGGTGTAAGAAATTGAATTAATTAGGGAAACAAAGTAAGATTGTCAGGAATTACTGTGGGGAAATTTAAAATTTAAGGTAATACATTTAAACGCACATGGGTAAACATTGCGGTTTTGCATAGGTGCAGTAGCAATGACTCAGGTTTGAAAGATATTTAAAATGTTGTCAGGTTAAGCACTGTTGAGGAAGAAAGTTGTAAGTGAACTTTATGTGTAGGGAGAAGAGGGGAAGACTGTGAAGGAGTTAATGGACAGAAAACAACTATAGAATTTGTTTAAAAGTTTAAAGATTAAATATTGTGATATCAAATAATGTTTACTAAGAGTGAAAAAGCAGGAAATAAGAAGGAATGTGAAATACTAACAGGTAGTAATCAGAAAGTGAGATACTTGAAATTCTGCCATGCAGAAGGCATGATTAGCAATTATTAAGTTGTGGTTATTAAGGCTATATGATCATAGGTGCCATTAATTAAGGTAATATAAAGGACAAGGTGATTAGAAATGAGGAACTCGAGACTACAAAGGAATCTTCCTGAATATAAGTTTGATGGTCAGTTCTTTCAATTACTAGCTATGTCATCTGAAAGTCCTTAATCTCTCTAATCCTATCAGTTATAAAATGAGGATGATAACACTTATTTCAGAGATATTTTGAGAGTCAAATAATATTGATTATAATAATGATGATAATTTTAATCAAAATTTATTTATAGGACATTAACTTTGTTGTAAGCAATTCATGTGTCATAAATTAATTTAATAAAACTCCATATCATTAACACAGGATGTTCCCTCACCATATGTATGTTGCAATTACTACTTGCAAAATATAATCTTATTTACAATCTTAACTAAACAACAACTAAACTTGTTAAACTTTAACCCGGTGACTAAGGAGCCCCTTGCTCCCTATTTCTCTCGGTTCTCTCCCAGTTTTGCTCCTGTTAGAATTCCCATACCTATAAATTTCTAGTTTGCTGTCTCTGTGGCAATGGCTAAAAATGCAGAGTTTTATTTTATTCAGACTTATTTATGTTAAATATTTGTTATAGCATCCTCATGCCTACAGAATTATCTACCCCAGTTTGTAGTCTCCTGGCATTATTGGATCATTTAATATTCCCTGGATTGCAAAGCTACCTATATACTTTGTGGGATCTAGGGCAAAATAAAAATGTTCAAAATACAGAAACATACTCCTATTAAAGACACAAAACATAAAGCTTTTTCCCTTTCTTTGTGAACTGTCTTTAATTGCCATGGTATATACCCTATCTGTTACTTAACTTTAGTGTAAGGAAAAAAATAAAAGTTTACATTTTAGCACAAATTTTACTGTTTTTATTGTGCAATGCCAATTTTAAATACAAATATAAGAGAATTCAACTCATGCCGAATTCAATTACACAATATCAATTAATGATATTGTATAACTTATACAAAGTAGCTCCTTTCAAATATGTATTGTGCCAATACCAGAATCATGGAAATGCACAAAAGTAACTCTAGTGTTTTTATTTTACTTCTTGATACACACTCTATCTTTGACCTATTTATGAGTAAGGTCTCATAAATAGGTCAAAGTACCTAAGTAATGATGAGTAAATAACTTTGTGTTGCCCTATTATTTTCTTTTCTTCTACATTATCATTTTCAACATATATGAGTATCTAATACAAGACACAACAGACAGGAAAGAATACGATAGCATTCCTTTGTTGTTTCTGTTTCTCAGAGTGTCATTGCCTTACTGCATTTAAAACAAGTTCTTTTGATAGCAGAACTCTTGGCCTCTTGGGACTATTAGTTTACTTAGTAACACATTAAGATGCAACACACCTTTTGTTCATTTTGAGTCTCAATGAACTTCTATACATTGGGAGTCCATCAGAATTCTGTGCAGCCGGGCCACTGTGAATGCCATGTAAGAATGGGGTGGTGAGGAATAACAGCAGACAAACATTACACGGATTTTTCTGTGCACGTGCACACTCACTTGCTCCATCCGACTTCAATTACAAAACACAAATCGAATGATAAAATTATTAAGATGTACGCAATGCAGAGGCAGATCCTTAATCCGGGTGGGGGCTCTTCTGAAGGCAAGGAGACATAGAACTGCACAGGATACATGTCCATGAAGCTGTCTCTGCATGAATGCTTCATTTGCAAAATTCATGTCATACATTTTAAAAATGATACTAGTGTATATAATAAGTAAGTGAGAGGTGTGTTTGAGTAAAGAAAAAGAAACACCCACTTTATGGCATTTCTTTTTTTTTCTGTTCTCGTTCTGTTTGTCTTTCTGTATACCCTATATGAGGCTTTTCTTCTCATGTAATATCTACTTAACTTAGTAAAAGTCTGAGCTCAATGAATCTTGAAGTTAAATACCTACCTTAGAGATGTCCAACATGGGTTTCATTTGATGTGGCCCCAGTTATTACAATTTCCCCAAGACGCACTGTTATTCTTCATTCATGCTTCCCTCGGTATGAAAGTTTTCTGAGACCCAGGTGAATAAAGATGTTTATCACTCAAGAGGACCACTCATTTGTGTCTGAGGAAGCAAGAGTTTAGTTGTTAAAATCACAGCCTCTGAAGACAAACTTCCTGGTTTTAAATCTCAACATTTTCACTTAGTACCATTCTGTTCTTACCTACATTAATTACCTTCATTTTGCCTCAATTTCCTAAATCTATAAAATAGTAGTAACTGTGTATCCACATCATGGGGGTGCTATGAGGATTAACTGAGCTAGTTAAGAACATAGTAAGTCAAGAACCATAGTAAGTGCTTACTATAGCATCAATATTTAATCAGTGGAAGTCATTATTTTCTTAAGTGTTGGGTAGTAATACCTTTAAATTATTTGCAAGTTTTATTACATATGCCTTACTTTTTCTATCTCCCAACACTGCGACTGTAACTTTTCTATTTAATTTAATTATCCCTTACAATCCAGTGGTATTTAGGAATTGAGGATGAATAAAATTAGTGGTTCGACTCACTATCTTGAAAATAGAAAATTGCTTGCTACTTTGTAGTTTATTTTAAAAAAACACATTTCTAAAACTAACTATTTATCACAAATATTTCAAAAAAGAAACAGAGGCACAGAATACCATAATATACCTAATATCAGATAATAGGAAATGGTAATATTTGAAAGCACATCTTTCCTCCTCTAAAATCTCTACATGTTAAATTCTGCTGCCTCATTAGGTAGTATAAAGTTTGCTAGCAAAATAATCATCAGGATAAAATTCAAAGACTAACCCCTCAACATTTATTGCAAGATTAATTTTAGAGAAACAGTAAATGTTCAAACGTAAGTGGAGGAACAGCATTTGCTTGACATTACAAAATGGGAAAAATGAAGAAATTTATTGACCATTGACTGGAAATTTACAAAGGTGATGAAGGTTGCTCACTCATCTAATAAATCCAGAGGGAAGATATTTATCTGATTAACAGAGAGAATGCTATCCTCGTTCAAAGCTCAGACTCTGGAGTCAGAGACCTCACTACAGGTTATTGTACTATCACTTATTACCTCTTATGGTTTTTGAGTAGGTTCCTTAACTTCTCCAAGGATCATTTCTCTCTTCCATAAAATATAGAGAATAATAGCAAAATGTTTGAAATATTTACAACAATCTTTGGCAACTCTTTAAAACATTTTAAACAATTTTAATGCCAGAAATTATTTGTTGTTAATGTTTCATTTCCTTACCTAACAGTCTCCCTTATCTTAATTTGTTTGAAATGTACAAGAACATTAAAATAGCCACTAAAACTCATATTTCTATTAAGTCACAAGCTGAGGAATAAAGGGACAACAATCTAAATGACAATGCAGTCACATCTCCACATCCACAGGGAATTGATTCCAGGATCCCATGGCTACTGAAATCTATAGATGCTCAAGCCCTTTTGGGGTGGCATTTGCCTGTAACCCATGCACAGCCTCCTGTATATTGTAAATCATTTCTAGATTGCTTATACCTAGTATCATGCAAGTACTATGTTGTATTATTTTTAATGTCTACGTTATGATTTTTATTGTTTGGTCAAATATTTCTGATTCATAGTTGGTTGAATTAGTGGATGTGGCATCCACAGATACGGAGTTTCAACTATATTCCCTTTCAACATAACTATGTTGCATTATCATAAAATAAAATGAAGTACATGAAATCAATTGAGATTCTTTAATAATTTTTCCACATGTATAACCGCAGTAAGCAGAATAACACTTCCCCAATGCAAAAGATGTCCACCTCCAAATATCTAGAATCTGTGAATGTTAATTTGCATTGACAAGGGGACTCTGCAAATGTGATTAATTAAAAATTTCAAGATGAGGAGATTAGCCTGGATTTTCCGGGTGGACCTAATATTATCATATGGGTCCTAATAAGGGAAAGAAAGAAAGAGCAGCAGAGTGAAACACAGAGTCACAGAGAGAGAGATATGATGAAAGAGAGAGGGTCAGAGGGAGATTGCTGGCTTTGAAGATGGAGCAGGAGGCCATGAGCCAAGGAATGCGGGCAACCTCTAGAAGGTGTAAAAAGCGAAGGAATAGATTATCTTTCCCATTTTCAGAAGGAATGCAACTTGCCAACACATTATTAGTCCAGTAATACTCAGTTCATATTTCTGAACTCCAGGACTCTAAGATTGTGTGTGTGTGTGTGTGTGTGTGTGTGTGTATGCTATTTTAGGCAACTAAGTTTGTGGTAATTGGCTACAACAACACTGCGAAATTAACATAGTAATTACAGTAGATAAGTTAATGGAATTAGTTTCTAAAGCTATTGTTAAATGTCCTTCCTCCAAAGGAGGATTTTCTGTAATGCTAAAAATGGCACTATTTACACATCATGTGAATAGAGGTGTACTTTTGTAAACTGTTTATTTTGGTCATGTATTCTTTAAATCTTGCTAGTGAGATTGTCTGCAAATAAAGTGGCAGAAAATTCTCTGAAGTAAAGGACATTGTACTTCCAGCTAAAAATATAAATTTCGCAGTGTGGAGGGTGAAAACCAGTTCTCAGTGTTTTAATTTTAACATAATCATCTGCCAATTTTTCTAGTTATAATTTAGTCATAAAGACTGTATTTTTTCTGTTCAATTATATTTTATGTTTTAAGTTAATATATACAGAATTCATAAAACTACTGCACTAGGAATGCAATTAAATTTGCTTTTAAATTGTGAAAATTCCATTTAAATTATTTTTCTTGCCTGACAAGCAGATGTTCAAGAAAACAGCAGCTCCAAACTAAAATGCAACATGTAGAAAAAAGGTCCTTTCCCTTGTGTATGAAACCTTAACAATCTTGCTTTAGTTTTTAAAATAGTTCTATTATTTTATTTCAATTACTCTTTTATTAAAAGCCACGTTTTTCAGCTGAAAATGTGTCTTTCAGATAGTGGTATTTATTTTTAATATAGTACTTTATCTCTTTGAAGATATAATTAAATGACATTCAACCAAACACCTTTATTCTGCTGGATTCTCATTTTAAAAAATAAAGTAAAAATTTACTGTATTCTTGTTCTGAAGCCCTTGCTTTGTGCCATGCCAAAAATAAAAATGGCCTACAATAATTTCATCTGGTGTTTTAGAAAACACACTGCATGCCTCTTAGTGGTTTCAAAGAGTGGCACATTTAACTTTTATAAAATTTTGCTCAAAGGAGAGTCTTTGTGGTACATTTTCAAACAGTTCATTCTT
Organism: Cebus imitator; assembly: GCF_001604975.1. NCBI lineage: Eukaryota > Metazoa > Chordata > Mammalia > Primates > Cebidae > Cebus > Cebus imitator. The sequence continues at coordinate 130,461 of NW_016107381.1, forward strand.
AGATATAGGAATACCTGTATTTCTAGCTTGACGATCTCTCTTGGGCCAAAAATGATAAAAATAATAAGTTCATCAACAAGCGAAATAGAACTCAACATTTTCATGATTCATTTAATACAGGAAAGCCTGGCCTTGAGGCAGAAAGCGTTTCTAAACTTGTGTTCTGATTAATCGACACTCACCAGTATGTCAAAGAAGAAACTTTGAAGATGGAGATGACAGTAGTTAAATTTAGTATAAACTACTCATAAAAACAGGTTGTATCACTTTTCCATTTAAAACTTTAGATGATCAAGAAAATTACTTTGTATTCTAAGAATATATTTCTAAGTAATATTCTTTTTAATTAGTTATTTTCTTTATATATCTTCATTTTTCTTCTTTAATGAGACATCACACAAACAATTTTTATCAGCTACATTTCACCTTAAGATAGCCTTTGAAAAGAATATAATAAAAGATGGAATTCAAAAGAAGCTAATTGTTGTACTTATCATTGGTCTTCATTTGATTTAGAACCACATATGATAAATATAAATGAGCAAATGAGTTTTTAAATTATATTTTTAAGAGGATAAGCCTTTAGAAAGGAGCATGAGGGCAGCAATAGAAGCTATAAGATAAAACACTCGAAAAAGAGATTAAGAGTCTAAAAAGATAAATGGTAGAGAAAATGTTCTGAAAATTCGTTCTATCAAGAGTGAAAAATTGACATAAGTCCATTGATTTAGAACTTCTTGGAAGTGCATCTTTATTGGAATTAAACATGCATGCCTCAATTATTTTAGCTTCTTTAGTAAAAGTGAACATACAAATGAATATAAGAACCCAGAAAGATTTGAAGATATAAAGCATGATTATAAGGTATTTTTATTTAGAAAGAAATGAAGAGAACATGGAACTAAGGTTTGTTTTTCTTTGCATCACATGATTATTTGCAATTTGTTAGTAAGGTTACCTAATGAAAAATAATTTAATTGGTCATTTGCTTATTAAATGTAATTTAATATAAACTTTGAAAGCAGTAGCAGCAATAAAAACATTATACAGTTTTTATTGAAAAAAGTCAACAATAGTAAAAGCCTTCCTAAATATTATTAGTAGATGAAAGTGAATTTTACAAGTCTCAGATCTATAATTATTCAGTTATTTTGTAAGTTTTCTAAACAGAAAATAAAGTTTTCAAATAGCAGTGTCAACAGCTTATATGAGAGTATCTTTATGTTTTAATTTTAGGTAATTTATTAATTTCCTCATTTACCTGTGATAGTACAAATATACTGTATCTACAGTTGTTCTATATATATTCTTTGATAAAAACGGTGATGCTTTTTTTTTTCAGGATATTTTCATTGAAATCATCAAAAGTTTATAAAATAATCGATTTATCTGAAGTTTCAGCATTCTTCTTAGCGTTCCTTATGGAACATCCTGTATTTCACTGTATCCCATCAATTATGAAATTAGTACTGTATTATTTTATCTTTTTAAAAGTTACTATTTTTATTATTATATTTAAAAAATCATGTGGTTAGGCACTATACATTTTAATTTTAATTAATTTATTTACTTTGAAACAGTCTTGCTCTGTTGCCCATGCTGGAGTGCTGTGATGCTATCTTGTCTCACTGCAACCTCTGCCTCCTGGGTTGAAGTGATTCTTCTGCCTTACTTAGCCTCTTGAGTAGCAGGATTACAGGCACACACCACCATGCCCAGCTAATCTTTGTATTATTTGAGAAGGTTTCACCATGTTGGCCAGGCTGGTCTCGAACTCCTGACCTCAAGCAATCCACCTGCCTCGGCCTCCGAAAGTGTTGGGATTACAGGCGTGAGCCACCACACCCAGCCCATTTTAATTTTTTTTTTTTTTTTTTTTTTTTTTTTTTTTTTTTTTTGAGACAGAGTTTCCCTCTTGTTACCCAGGCTGGAGTGCAATGGCGTGATCTTGGCTCACCGCAACCTCTGCCTCCTGGGTTCAGGCAATTCTCCTGCCTCAGCCTCCTGAGTAGCTGGGATTACAGGCACGCGCCACCATGCCCAGCTAATTTTTTGTATTTTTAGTAGAGACGGGGTTTCACCATGTTGACCAGGATGGTCTCGATCTCTTGACCTCGTGATCCACCCACCTCGGCCTCCCAAAGTGCTGGGATTACAGGCTTGAGCCACCGCGCCCGGCCTGCCCATTTTAATTTTTAAATATCTCAGTGCCAGCATCAGTGTAAGGCACTTAAGTACCCAAGACAAGTGTTTTCAAAATTAAATGAGTTAATCATTAAAATGATGAATTTATATTAACTATTGATTAACTTAATGAATTTATTTAAATTGGTTAATACTGGTACTACTGCCAACAAGTAAATTTTTTACCTGGATTCTTACTTTAAAATCATTATGATCCTGTAATTTTCTTAACATCTGTTAGTCAATCTGAAGAGCAAGACAAAAATATTTATATAAAAATTAAGGGTCTACCTAAAAAGAAATTTCATTCTTTTTGGCATACAGTGTAAGGACAGTGTAAGATCATGTACATGGATAAAAAGTTAATAGTAAGGTCAGTAAGTTTAAAGGAGTTAGAGAAAGAGGCATCAAGTTCAGAAAGAGGTTGGAAATATATTTGGCAGTGATGGGCCATGGAATAACATTTTGAGAATTTACTGGCTATTGAAGAAGGAAGGACACTTCAAATTTGAAGACAGCTTACAAAATACAAAATTTGGAGTATTTAGACTTTTGAAAGCACTAAAAATTATTTATACTCATCAATAGAAATAACAAAATGTTAGATGACTTCATATGAATTTTGGAGAACTTAAGGGCTCAATTCACTGCAGAATATTACTCATCTCTAATGACAGTAAACGGCATTTCATTCTAGCTTGGGGTTATGCTACAATCAATGCTAAAATTAATCAACCTTTCTTGATTAATCAAAATTATATATTATCATCCCGATTGCAATCACCTATCAAAGAATCATCTCCCACAGTAATTTATATAAAACATAATCAGTGCCAATGAACCAAAAACTGAGGGTCTGTGAACCTAAAAAAACTAGTGGTGTGTTTCTCATTATCCTCAACCTAAAACAAACAAATGGTAGGATGGACACAAATAGCCTAGTTCAGAAGTTCTAGTTGTGCTTCACCCCACAATGAAACCCATAAAACCAAATAGAGCATAATTATAGCAGGGATCACATGTCTAGTCACGTGATCTCTAATCACATCATTTTAAATTATAAAACTTGCAGAAACAAAGCTGTTTTCATTATAATAGTTTGAAGGGATTTAATTTTACATAGTTCTCACTTCACTAAGAAACAAGTTTAACAATGAAAATAATCTTATGTACTTGAAATGACTGGAATGAAGTGAACTCTTTCAGCCTAAAGAATTCATTAAAGTATGGTTCAAGACAGGCAAAGCTATCCTGATCTTCATCACATAGGGTTTATTTGTCTAAGGATACCATATACCACCATTGTGTTTAATTCACATCACCTATTCATCCGAGTTAAATTAGCCCTCTAAAAATTTATATTCCTCTAATAAAAACAGGGGAAACTGCTCTTAACCAGCTAGAAAGAAGTAAAATCAAGTTCTGCCATTAACAAGTTCTATTACCATTGTCAAGCAATGTTATTCTTTGGGCCTCAGTTTATAGACAAAATGAAATAATGACTTCCATATTTCTTAAATTATGTCTCACAATATGAAAAGGCAAAGTAATGACTTATCCTTATACCATACCTGTTGAAAATTAAGTACGTGAACTTCCTTCAGATTCTTCCACCGACACATTATCTCTGTTAACTTTTCAGCTTGTTTCTTTCAAGACTGACAATCTATCATGAGCTGTTGTCTCCCTACAGTGAATATATCCCTGCAAAAATTAGAGAAGTGAAACAGAATTATATATTCCAGAACTAACAGATTGAACAGATTGAAGTCTATCTTGAATCTGGTGTGTGTTGAGTGGGTGAGGGTTGGTTGGTGGTACCTGCCACGTGGAGCAGATGGAAACTGGAGGGAACAGAGAGATAATGGATTGAAAGAAAATGGTTATGCTCTGCTCTTGACTCTTGCCTCTGGTGATTGGAACAATTACTGCATGCTTCTTCACCAGGGAAATCACTAGCAACAGCCCAGTTGCTTTCCTGGCAGAGACAAAATATTACAGGGGCAACACAAAGGCGGTCTGAGGGAAGAGTTAATAAAGATTGTCAGGGGCTAAGTAGTCCCCCCAAGACAGGCACTTCATCATCTCATCTTCCAAGAACTTGGGATTGATAAAGTTTAATCAATCTTTTAATTGATTAATTGAGGAGATTACCTTCTCCAAATATTACTACTCCTTACAGGTGTGTGTGTGTGTTCACGTGTGTGTGTATGTGTGTGTAGGGTAAGCCATGTAAAAGATTTACCTGCTTTGTTTTTTCTCTATACATAGAATAAGACCTGTATATTATATATTAAACTCAACTAAAGTTGGTGCTTGAACAATATGGTTGGTTGCAGTGCCAACTTCTTCACAGTAGAAAATCCATGTATAACAACTTCTGACTCCCTCAAATCTTATTTATCAATATAACTCACTGTTTACCAGAAGCAGTATCAATAAGACACACTTGATAGACACTTATTTTGTATGTTATATGCATTATATACTGCATTATTACAATATACTTTAGAAAATAAATTGTTATTAAAATCAAAAGAAAGAGAAAACATATTTACTAACTATTAAGTGGAATGAATAATGATAAATGTCTTCATCCTCATTATCTTCAAGTGGAATAGGCCAAAGAAGAGGAGGAAGAGAAGGGGTTGGTTTTACTCTCTGCGGGTAAGGGGCAGAGGCAGAAGAAAATTTGTGTGTGAGTGGACTTGTACAGTTCAAACTCTGTTGTTCAAGGGTCGACTGTACTTGCTTTTTAAGAACTGTAAGAAATAGAATGTTTTCCTGCTTCTGGGATGCTGACATATGCAGACATAAAAGCTACAGCTACTATTTTTAAAAATGTTAATTTATTTCATATTCATTAGACATCAAATATAGACTAAGTTCGATACATGCAATTGAAAAGAAAATAAAGAGTTTCCAACCTAGAGGCATTCACAGTCCTCACGCAGTGTAACTGCAATACCATGTGTTGTGCTGTGTGGAGATATGTACAATTACTATGGAATCAGTAAAACAAAGAAACTCTGTTTAAAGAAGGCAGGAGAGATTCACCAAAAAGATGACATGTTGTTTTATTTGAAATAACTAGAAATTTTGTGAGTGACCGAAGCCCAATTGAAAAAAATTGCTTCAGGTAAAGGGAGCAATATGGTCAATGTTACGAAGACAGAAAAAGGATGAGTATGCTTCAACTGAGAAACTAAGTTACCTATTTCCTGTGCGTGAAAGTAGCAGGAGGACTATGCCAGAAAATGAGGTTTCAGAGGTTTAGAGGAAAACATAGGATTTTAAAGGCTCTCAGATGCAATACTGGTGAGTGTGATCGTGATCTTATAAAAACATTTATAAGATCACGATCATTTGTAATAGCACCTAAAAAAATATTTAGGTGCTATTTCTCTTTATTATTATTCTTATTTTTTATTTATTTTTTAACTGTACTTTAGGTTCTGGGGTACATGTGCAGATCATGCAGGATTGTTGCACAGGTACATACACGGCAAGGTGGTTTGTTGCCTTCATCCCCCCATCACCTATATCTGGTAATTCTCCCCTCGTTATCCCTCCCCACCCTCCCCAATCCCTGCTGTCACTCCCCAACCGTCTGCATTATGTGATGCTCCCCTCTCTGTGTCCACCTGTTCAAATTGTTCATCACCTGCCTATGAGCGATAACATGCAGTGTTTGGTTTTCTGTTCTTGTGTCAGTTTGCTGGGAATGATGGTTTCCAGATTCATCCATGTCCCTATGAAGGACATGAACTCATTATTTTTTATGGCTGTGTAGTATTCCATGGTGTATATGTGCCACATTTTCTTCATCCACTCTATTTTTGATGGACATTTGAGTTGGTTCCAGGTCTTTTCTATTGTTAACAGTGCCACAATGAACATACATGTGCATGTGTCTTTATAATAAAACAATTTATAATTCTTTGGGTATATATCCTGTAATGGGATTGCTGGGTCAAATGGTATTTCTATTTCTAGGTCCTTGAGGAATCGCCACACTGTCTTCCACAATGGTTGAACTAATTTACACTCCCACCAACATTGTAAAAGCATTCTTATTTCTCCACATCCTCTCCAGCATCTGTTGTCTACAGATTTTTTAATGATCACTATTTTAACTGGTGTGAGATGGTATCTTGATGTGGTTTTGACTTGCATTTCTCTAATGACCAATGATGATGAGCGTTTTTTCATGCTTGTTGGCTTCGTAGATGTCTTCTTTTATAAAGTGTCTATTCATATATTTTGCTTTCTTTTGAATGGGTTTGTTTTTTTCTTGTAGATTTGTTTTAGTTATTTGTAGATTAGGCCTTTGTCAGATGGATAGATTGCAAAATTTTTTTCCCATTCTGTTGTTTGCCGGTTTGCTCTAATGATTGTTTCCTTTGTTGTACAGAACCTCTGGAGTTTAATTAGATCCCATTCGTCTATTTTGGCTTTTGTTGCTATTGCTTTTGGTGTTTTAGCCATGAAGTCCTTGCCTGTGCCTATGACATGAATAGATTTGCCAGTGATGTTTCTAAGTCTGATATTTGTCCTTGAGAAAAATTGACATGGAGGGAAGATTATAATGGAAGAATATTAGAGAACAATACAAGAAAATTATAATGACCTTAACAAAACGTGATGAGGCATTCCTTAAGAATTACCGAATGTGTTAGACTTTCCACATGAAAGAGATGAGGGCAAAGATCTGATTCCATTTCCTCTGCCTCATAGAGGAAAGATGTTCCCAAACTTTAATACATGAAGTTCCCCACAATTTATCTTATGCCGTTGGAAATTTATTCTGAGAGTTGATGTATTAGCCATAAAATATGCAATAGATTTTTATAGCTGTGGATACCTAGCATGTTGGAAGGGTTGGTTTCAATGCAGCCTAACAAATTTTTATAGTTCAAAAATAAAGAAGGACATTGAGGTAATGTGCTTATTAGACAAAGAGAATTATTAGAGGTAAACACAATATTAAGAAAATTTAATAAAATTAATGAGAATCAAAAATATCACAGTCTTGTGATAGCTGAACAAAAGCAAAAATTCATATATAGAATTTCAAACAGCTATTTAGATTTTATTTAATTCAATCAAATTATGTATGCTACAGTGCTACTTTTTAAATGTTGTATTGATGCATAATACATGTGCATATTTATGGGGTATATATATTTTGATACATGCATATAGTATGAATGATCAAATCAGGGTATTTAGGAGCCCCATCACCTCAAGCATTTATCATTTTTTTGTGCTGGAAACATTTTAAGTCTTGAGCCATTTAAAAAAAAAACACAATTGGCCAGGCGCGGTGGCTCAAGTTTGTAATCCCTGCACTTTGGGAGGCCGAGGCGGGTGGATCACAAGGTCAAGAGATCAAGACCATCCTGGTCAACATGGTGAAACCCTGTCTCTACTAAAAAAAACCTACAAAAAATTAGCTGAGCATGGTGGCGCATGCCTGTAGTCCCAGCTACTCAGGAGGCTGAGGCAGGATAATTGCCTGAACCCAGGAGGCGGAGGTTGCGGTGAGCCGAGGTCGCGCCATTGCACTCCAGCCTGGGTAACATGAGTGAAACTCCGTCTCAAAAAAAAAAAAAAAAAAAAAAAAAAAAAAAAAAAAAAACAAAAAAAAAACAAAAAAAAAACACAATTAATTTTTGTTAACTATAGTTACTCTACTGGGCTATCGAACACTAGAACATATCCCTTATATCTAATTGTATGTTCATGCCCATTAATAAACCTGTCTTTGTCTTCCTTCACCCTCCTTATCCTCTGTTAACTGTCTACCCTCTACCTCCACGAGATCGACTTTTTTAGCTCCTACATGTGACTGAGAACCTGTGATGTTTGTTTTTCTGCAGCTTATTTCACTTAACATAATGGCATCTATATGCATACAAATTTCTGCAAATTACAAGATATGATTCATTTTTATGGCTGAATAGTACTCTGTTGTGTATATATGCGACATATTCTTTACTCATTCATCCATTGATGGGCACTTAGGTTGATTTTGTATTTTGGCTGCTGTGAATAGTGCAGGTATCTGTATATATTTTTTGGTGGAGTTACAGAGTAGGGGGCAGTGACGTGATCGTAGCTCACTGCAACTTTGAATTTTGGGGCTCAAGTGATCCTTCTGCCTCAGCCTCCTGAGCAACTGAGACTACATGTGTGTATCACCATGACTGGCTATGTTTTATTTATTTGTTTTTTTTTTGTTGTTTGGAGACAGGATCTTGTTATATTGCCCAGGCTGGTCTTGAACTCCTATCTTCAAGCAATCCTTCTCCCTCAGCCTTCCAAAGTGTTGGGATTAAAGATGTGTGCTATTGTGCTCAGCCTACTTACATTTTAGACACAGGCATTACTTATTTCAAGATACAATAATTCTGCCAAGGCAGAAAATAAGCCAGAGAAGTTTTACAATTTTTTTGTAATGAACTATTTCTAACTTCTGTTATACAACGTTTGTGAATTCCCCATTAACCATTTAGTAAAAATAGTTATTATATCTATCTTGTTCTTTAATTCAGTAAGAATGCTGGATTGTATTCCTGTACATATTTTCTGATAAGTTCTTAAATTATTTTCAAAATAATATTGGATTGATTTTTTAGACATTTTTGAAACCTCCTTGAACTTCTTCACATTACCACTTTTCAAGTTGTGAAATAAACACATGAAAACAATAGCAACAAGCTAAAATGTGAAATTTGAAATGTAATTTGATCTGTCACGGCTCTCTGATTGACTGAACATCTTCAGATTGACTAAATATATTTAGAATATATTTAGATGGCTGGGCGCTGTGGCTCACGCCTGTAATCCCAGCACTTTGGGAGGCCGAGGCGGGTGGATCACGAGGTCAAGAGATCGAGACCATCCTGGTCAACACGGTGAAACCCCGTCTCTACTAAAAATACAAAAAATTAGCTGGGCATGGTGATGCGTGCCTGTAATCCCAGGTACTCAGGAGGTTGAGGCAGGAGAATTTCCTGAACCCAGGAGGCGGAGGTTGCGGTGAGCCGAGATCGCGCCGTTGCACTCCAGCCTGGGTAACAAGAGCGAAACTCCGTCCCCCCCCCCAAAAAAAAAAGAATATATTTAGATGGAATGGTCTATGACCAAAAACAGGACACCTTGACAAAAAATATAAGAATGCAAAAAATAGCAAAGTTAGTCTACTTGTTTTTGAAGTAAAACTTCTGTCATTCACTACCACCTAGCTTGTGTCTTAAATTTTGAAGAAGGAAAGGAGGGTGAGAAAAGCATACAACATATTCTATGTCCTCTGAGAAATTACGATAGACTAAAACAAAAAAAAAATCTGTATGTGGAGTCCTGCTTTTTGATTCACATTGATACTTCAATATCCTCTCCTCTGAAAGGAAAATAACAGCTATGTTATTACATGTCATATAAATGAAATGAAAAAATGTGAATATTCTTTCAAACTATAAAGTGGTATACAAATATAAAGTATTACAGAATAATTTAATGTATAAATTATGTAATAATCATGTGAAATTTCTTCTTACATAGCCTAGATAACATTAAGTAGATCTTTCAAGTATCCTTTCTTACATTCTTACCCTAAAGGTTCCATTCTGAGGACTCACTCCTAGAGAGTAACATGATGAGATCAAAGAGCTTGAACAATCCCCTTAAAAGTGCTTGCTGCTCAAGTAGATTATTTTTCAGCTTTTTCAGTTCCAACTGAGATTTTTCATCACTTTTCTTCACCCTACTAAGTCCTACAGTAATTGTGGAATATTTATTTGGTACTGGTCAGGTATTTTAATTTTTTGTTTTTATCATTTTTAAGAGTATGTTTTGAACTCCAACAAAATCCCTACAGCTCCACACATTCTCAGAGATGGATGAGAGTCACTTGCATATTTCAAGTCCTCTGATTTCCTGGGTCATCTCAAAATATTCTTATGTTGTCAATGAGAAAAAACCCTTCCGATTCCTTTTCCTCATTCCTTTTACACATTGTTAGAAAACTGAATACTTTATATGTCCTCTCTCTCATGCAAAAAACCCTGTTTTCCCCTAAGAATCAGTAAGCAAATATACTGCTTTCCCATTTATTTCAATCCATTCAAAAAGAAAATTAAAACAAGCCTCTTGTGTTTTGTTATAGTTTTTTAGCATCTCATCCAACATATCCATTAATAATAAATAACTTCTAGACTCATAAGTTAACTAAGACCATAGTTACTGGAACTTTTTGTCTTTAGGCAAAATTTTTATAATTATGGAAGCTACCTTGAGAAGATAAGGCAATGGAAAATCGAAACCTACTAAATATTTAAGCAGCTAGTGTCAATAGAAGCTGCCAAACCCTGGATTTTCAATTCTCTAGAGCTGTGCTGCTAAAAAATGTACAGTAAAGGATCTTTTTTAAGAAAAAAAAATCATTTATTTTATGAACCACAATTGGTCCTTCTACCCATGACTAGCATACAACTCAGGCCACATATCCGTCACCAGGTGAGTTTGACACCAACAAATTGTTCTGTACTTTGTTCTACAAGAAGAATCCTCTCATAACACACATGGAAGTTGCAATAATGAGAACCTCTTATAAATTTTCTGTATGTATTTTCTCAATTTATTTACTTGTCTTACATGGTCTAGTGATACACAATTCACAGAGAGGTGCCATGCTAAGGACCATCTTGTCAGTAGCCGTGCTATTCCAAGCATTCCTTGAGAAAACATACAAGAGTCTCATTTCTGTTGGGATAACAGTTGGCCAATAACAACAAAAAAAGTCTCTTTGACACTATGGTAGATATAAAGAGCCAGATGCTGCTGCAGTTTTCCAAAATTCCATCTTTGCTCTATACAAACAGAACAGTTAAGTTTTTCGGATCACTGAAACACAGATAAACTGCCATAACTACCTACTTTGCAGACCTGAGTAGGATTTCAGCTAAAAGTTCATAGTGAAGAGCCCTGGTGGAAAAAATCAACAGAGGGTTAAGGACTCTACTGTGTTCGTCAATAATGGTGTACTCTTCCCAGTCAATTTACCTCAGTGAGTTATGCTTTCATATTTATAAGATATGATTAATCAGATTATCTTCCTACAAAGTCCTTTTCAGTACTACAATTATAAATTCATTGCTTTGCTTAAAATACATAGTCTCCCTAGATGCATTTATGATAACAAAGGTTTCACATCAAAATAAACAAACAACAATTTCTACGTCCATTACTGGAGTTTCCCTAGAATAACATTCCATTTACAGAAGCAGTACTGAAGAGAATAATATAAAGTAGAAAATACTGTCTATTATGTAATCATAGGAATTTAGTAAAATGCCAGTTTCCTGATTAGGATGGTGAGTCATGTTTGAGTCTCTTAATTTCAAAGAGATGGGATAAAACACTCTTCAAAAATTAGAATTTATCTTCTAGTATGTTTAAATCTAGATCTGATCTCATGTTTCCTTAGTTAATTGCAGCAAAATAAGTGGGACTATGGAAACAAGTAAACTTCTTTTACTCTATTGTCTTTTAAGTAAAGGGCCCAGCTCCACAACTTGGCTTTATAAAGAAAGACTAAATAAGACAGAAAAAATAATTCAGTTGAAAATAACTCTGAGAAAAAAATTGAAGGACCAAGGTACTAAAATAACTTGCTGTCAAGACTGGGAGAGAAAATAAAGACTTCCTGTGAGCACTAAAGCCATTAGGGACTCCAAGGCATATTGTGTTGAGTTGAGAGCAAATGAAGGAGAAAATGCATTGGAAGAACTGTTGGAAATTGTCCAAAAGGAATTAAAAGAGAATTTTGTGACTGTCCACAAAAAATAAGGGGGTTGAAAACAGAGATGGACAAATTTGATGGATTTGTGGCAAGATTATTTTCTACACAATTTGTTGGCATAAAAAATATATATTCAACAGAGCATAATGATCTAAAGAATATACTTCAAGCCGAGTTTGAACCCAAGTATATTAGGCGCATGCAGTTCCAGAAATAGATGTTCTAAATATTCTAAGAGTAAGATACATAAAATGCCTTATGTTTTCTGAATAATATGATCATCTGCAACCTCATCCACTCCCATCGCGTATTCGTTCATTGTTCTGCTTGACAGTTTAAGCTGGGAGATAATTCCAATACAGCATCCCTTTAATGAATAAATGAGGATTTATAGTGCTGACAATTTGGGCCAACAATCTTTCTCAGAGAAATCAATGGAAATAATTTTACCTTTGTAAAACTGCTACACATAGTAAGAGCCATGTACATCATTTAGTTAATCATTAGAATTTCCTAGGGGAAGGATAGCATTAAGAGAAATACCTAATGTAGATGACAGGATGATGGATGCAGCAAACCACCATGGCACGTGTATACCTATATAACAAACTTGCACGTTCTGAACTTAAAGCATAATAAAAAAAAGAATACCATGAAAGAGTTTCCCAAAGGAACTATTTAGATGTCATAATTGAGTTTCCAACACAACACCTTATTATATATCACAAAATGATACATACCTGTGAAAATGACCCATATAAACACAATTCTTACTGATTCAGATAAAAGCTTTATATGAGTTGTTCTTTCAATAAATTGTAACTTACATGATATAAATTATTCACTCATTTAAGCACTAGGGAATTTGTTATATCTATTCATTTCTCAATTATTGATATGTTAAATTTCAATTTTTTCTTTTGCCCCCTTTTTTAAAAATCAAATGTGTTATATTCAAGACTGCTAGAAGTCCTTCTTCAAACTATATTTTCATGTTGGCATTTACCCTTTCAAGTCCTAAAGCAGGTTAAATCTTAAAGTTATAATAAATTTAATTGAATGTATTTATGTTTCAACATGTATCTCATCTGTGATACGTTTGTTTTTCTGTTAGTTTGTTTGTTTGCAGGTGAAGTGTCCCAAATCTTGAGGTAAGATTTCCACTTTTTGGTCTTGACAAAGCACACCATTCATATATACCAGCTTTCCCTTTCTCTAGTAATTAATCCATGGTTAACTCCATCTGACTTAGAATTCCTTAGCCTTTGCACTGTGTTTTTGGATACAAATGTCCATGAAACAAGTAAATCTCTCTCAGGTATCATCAAATACGCTCAATGGGTGGAACTTAAATAAATTAATAAAAGTACAGCATCTAGAGAGGAAAGACAAGGCAAAGCTCAAAAGGAAGTGAAGACTGTGGTTATTCTTTAGTGACAGAAAGGTAGTAACACTTCACCTGTAGTCCCCCAAAAGTAAAAAATATGTCTAATGAGTGGGGTGATGCAACTGAGGAGATTTCTAAGCAAAATCTTGGAGGAATTTTGGTTAGAAATTTTGCTTAAAAAAAAAATCATCTTTTTTTTTTTTTCTGGCCAGTACAGTATAATTCAAGAGAAGAGAGATAAATGTAAAACACCATTGAGCAAAAGGAAGCCAAGATTTGATGTATTTATAAATCATCAGCCCTTCCAGATAACCAGAAATACTAAAATTAAGAAATAACTTTCAAGAAAACACAAAATCCAGTGGACTTCCAGGAAAACTTAGTCAAAAGGTGAAGCCAAGGGTGTAACTGTAAAACCTTTTGTTAAGAACTCAGTATATTCAGTCATACGAAAGGCCCTTCAGACATTAGAGCTGTGATTCCAAGATCTCCTTAAACAATTGAACGTCAGAAATCTTAAAGACATTGTTTCTAGGTTCTTTCAACAGACTCCCCAAAAAAGAGGAGTGTCTTCTCTACAAGAGATTTGTGGGTATAGCTTTTGTCAAATGGGGTTAACACAAAGAAGGATTACAGAAGACACACAAACTTCTTTTAAAAGTTAAATATGCAGAAACATCATTGTGTGGAATAAGTATCACAGAGATCATACAGAATGAGGAGAAGCCTTTGGACCCCAGATACAGCTATGCAAGTTTCTGCTCTGTGAGATTCCTCATAGCAGCTGCAACTCCTAACCAAAATGAAAGTCCTAAGCCAATCCCCTCTTTCCCTGATCTCTCATAAGTCAATTACGGGGCATCTTTAAAAGCTTACCTTATTCTTCTCAGAATCCCTCAACTGCATAAGTAATAAACCTTTTTCCCTCACATGATGTGTGTGGTGTCATCGGCTTTGACAGCAAAATCACATTTTGAGTTGGTACATAAAAGGAGACTCAAACTGGCACTTTAGTTTTTTTTAATATGCTTAGGTTTTATAAAACCCTTTTAGTTTTATACTTACAATTTGTGAAAGCATTAACAAAATTTTTAATCACAGGAAAATTGAATGGAATCTCAATTTATAACTGTAATTTAAGCCCCAGTATTGATTAATGCCATAACAGAGGTCAGTTGGTGCATTTTAGCAACCTTAATATGGTGATTCTACCCATTGAGGGCTTCATATCCAATATTATTGAAATTACCAGTTCCATATTTTGCTATTATAGATTTGACTCACATATTCTATTAGTTGTCTATTAAAAAGCCTTATAGTTGGTTTGCCTTCATCTGCTAAAGAACAAAATATATGTACATATACCACATGACCCACAGAGTGCCTCACAGCCTTGCCATTACACGCTGTCTTTGTATAAGACATTTTAACCACATACAACTTCCTTTAGGTGCACAAGTATGGCATTTCATTGATGACATCCCCTCTGAAGACATTCATTTGACACATTCATTCAGGAGGTAAAAATACTGACAATGAAACTCACAAAAAAAGGATAAGCCATTGTCCTACACATAATGCAAAGCCTCATCACCTTAGTTAAATTTCTGTAAATTATTTTAGGGAAGCTGAGGGTTACTTCATCCCTGACATTGCCAAGGAACCATGTCAGGGATTGACAATTGACTACTGACTCTCTCAGCACTCATAATTTATTTCAGGTTCTTTCTGGGTTTGGAAGGCAGCTTATTCCTTATTTACAATTTGGCTTAAGCCTACTTAAAATGCTAGTGCAAATTGGCCCACTTTGAATGGACCCCCTTCTAATAAAAGGCTCTGGAATATGTCCAAATTGCAATAGAATAGGTATTCCATTAATGCTTTATCAATATCTTTACATGGTTCCTGGAGTCTCTGGACCATTCAAGATGGTCATAAGTTGCCCATGGGTTTCTGGTACAAGAAACTGCCCTCCTCATGATTAAAGCAGCAGTTGCTGAGCCCATAAATAGACTCTCCTGTAATCAGAAAGTCTCACAAGCTATAAGCTTGTGAAACTGTACCCAAGTTGTATTTTGGGTAATAGAAACAGCATGCCATAGACTCAGTGAAACTGAGAATTCCTTGCTGCAAGTTAAAGCCAAAGTTGAGACCTCTGGCAAATCCCACCTGCAGGAGGAGGAGGTCTCCCCTGTCTTCAGTCACTTGCCAGGTGCCACAGTGCTGGATAAGGTTTTCACTCTTACAAACCCATTGGTCACCTCAGGAGCCCTTTGTGATCAACTGAGTTAATAACAATGGAAGCTCATATACCTTAAGGAAGGTGTTGTTATCATCACACATAATGCAGCTCAGAGGAAAGTTGCTGCTTTTCATTCTTTTATCATTAGTCTCTATATCAAAACAAAATTTTAGATAGGAGTCTATTCTGCTATTGTAGTATAGCTATAAAATATGATTTGTATTTATATCCTCTATTTTATTCACCTATTGATGAAGAATCACAAGTATTGTGGTTACCTAGAGTCTAGATTTCAGAGTCTAGTATGTCAAAGTCTATAACTAGCATATACTACTATTTATAATGCTGTACCTTATTAAGTGTAATCACTTTTACCTTGTTTAATAGTGTCTTCTGAAAAAACATTGTACTACTCTTGCTTTTGATTTTCTACTAACCTGTACTTTAAAACAAGGAATATATTTTGTTGCAAAGTAGAAAACCTGAAACATTTGAATAAAACAGCTTTCATTCAGTTTATTTTAAAATATAGTAATATTTTCTATCAGTCCCATTTCTTTCCTTAGCATGAGACACTGCAGAAATTTAAGTTTTATTTTAAAAGTGTTTTAGTATTTTCAAATCATTTCAACATTACAGAAAAGGTGCAGGAATAACATGAGTAATTATTTGTCCTGAGCAATTGGATAAAATATCTGTCCCAAAATACGTCACATTTACTTGTCATGTCCTCTTGGTCTTTTTCAGTCTGGAACATCTTGATCTAACTTTGACTGTCAGGACCACAATTAGTTTTAATATTATAGATCAATTACTTTGTAGAATGTTTCTACATTTGTTTTACTAAATGTTTTTTTCATAAAGGGGTTCTGATATTCCTCTCTGGCAGGAATATCATGGAAGTCATGCTGTTCTTCTAACTGGATTCTCTCGTGACACATGGTTTTGATTTTGTCCCAAATCCCATGTGGTTTGTCCCATATTAACTTTGATTATTTTATTGAGAAATCTTTATGTTTTTCTTTTGAAAAATTACTCTTTTCACTATTATAATTAATAAGTAGTTTATAGGAAGGTTGTTTATGACTATGTAAATATCCAATTCCCTATCAAACTTTCACACACTTGTTTTAGCATCTATGGATGTTAGTTGGCTAAACTAATTGCTATTTGAGAGATGTGGGATTGTGATTATCTAGATTAATCTTTCTTTTATTAGATTAGCATTTCACTGTAAGAGAAAATTTTCTCTTCCCCCTGTAGTTTATTTTATCTAGTTTCATAAACATGGACTCATAGATTCTTTTTTTAATTCAATGGCTTATAATCAGTTACCACTATTACTTAATAGTATCTGAGATTTCCTCCAGTTTGGCCAGTGGATACTTCAAGTTGATTTGGGGTCTTTTTTTCACCAATATTAATCATTTTTTAGCACTTTCTTACTCTTACAGCATGATATTCAAGGATCATCCTGTGTATCTTCTACCCCAGCCCTGGAATGTACCATGTTTTAAAATAGTTTCATTTCTATCTTTGGAGAATCAAATTTAGAAGCGAAGATCTGGGTGATAGGTTTGCTGACAGTTACTGAGGTGTCGCTACGCTAAAGCTTGCTCAGTGAACACAGGCTCACACATGCACATTTGAATTAATTTTAATATCTCTCCTTATATACTGAAAACTTTGAGTTACACCAGTACTTTCTATTTTGATTCGTTATACATGACTCATCCGAGTTTCCTCCCTTTGCATATTTGCAAGTCCCTTCCGTAAAGTCAGAAAATTAGCTTCCATTTTCATTAGTATATTTACTTATTTAATTAATCCTCCCATAAGTAAATAATCTCCCTTCACTTTGGACATGTTTTACCACAGGTGACCCCTGTGCACCTGCTCAAGCTCCAGCATTCCAAGCCCTACCACACAAATGATACAACGCACTGGATTGCCGCTGTCATCACTACTCACCAAATACAGATGTCCCCAGAGTGAACTGAGACTGAGCCAGGTAACTGCTATGATTGCCCTCAATCACAGTACAATTTATATACCATGCGGGCTATGACACATGTTGCCAGAAGCCCCACCCCCACCACCCCATCATTATGCCACATTTGCATGCATGCTTTTCTAACCATATCTCCCTCCATGAGACCCATCCTCCTAAATTGTTTTTGGCTGAAGCATGTCATGCAATGCCCCTACCCACTCTCTTCCCTACACCTTCCTCACTCTGTTTGGCTCTGACTCCCTGCGCCAGGATGTTACTGTCTCCAGTATCCTCCACACTGCCATACACCTCATTCTATGCTTTCTACCATAGTTCAGGCTGCAGTAATGAATCAAGATAAAATCTCTCTAACTCTGTTTCTTTATCTGTGTAAAGTTGATATTCTTGGAATTATATTTCTGGTTAATTTCTAAATCTAATTTGGGAATATCCAAAACTTCATAACTAATAGAAAAAAAATAATGTTTTTAAAAGGAAACAAAGGATAAGAAGGGAATCTTTTAATATTATTTTGAAATTACTTTTTAAAATATATTATAACTTCTCAGCTTACACATAGCCCCCAGGCATTGTTAATGCCCATGAATGCTAATTAACACTGAACTGCTTACAACAATGTTTTTCTAGTAGGCAGCCTCAAAATGTCCCATTATCGTGATTAAATATTTATTGAAGTTGAAGTGTGTCCTCAACACTAGAAAAAAAGGTACAGTAAAAGTTTCTACTTCAAAGACATTCTGTACTCAGAGTGAATAAAGGCAAGTTTTCTATCCAGGATTTCTTTCCTTATATTCTATCATAATTTATCTTGTATTTATTTATGATTATTCTACTTCTTAAACATTTAAATAGTTTCAATTAGAGAAAGCTTTCTGGTGAGAACATTTGACAAGGATCACCAAATTTTTAAAATCCACCCATATCCTCTGATGTCCTTTATAGGAATCTACTTCATTGCTTAAAATAGTTCAATCACTATATGATCAACCTCTGAATCAAGGCTTTTCAACATCAACACAATTCACATTTGAGCTAAAGTTTCTCTTGTTGTGGGACTGTCCTATGCTTTATGATATGTTCAGCAGCATTCCTGTCTTCTACCCACGGGATGCTAACATAATTATTCACGACACCTCCCACAGTCGTACAATCAAAATGTTTCCACGTATTGCCGGACATCTCATGGCAAGGCAAAAGCCTGTGTGACACCCATTGAGAACCATTGCTCTAAATACAAAAATGTACAATGGTTTGGAACATCGCAGTACATTACATATTATTTTCATGATGTGCAGAATGTTTTATAAAAACCTGTGAATAACAGGAATGAAATACCAATAATGCAATGGGACAGGCCGGTAGAGTAAGTCAGTTGAAATTGCTAGTGGAGACTTTGGTAAACTGGGAGCTTAAGGTATATGCTTCAACTAGAAGAGGCTGCTGTCTTTACACTGTTATTGTCAAGTACTACAAGAGTCAAATAGTGATCCAGTATTGCCAATTCCTATGGTTATTCCAGGAAAAAACACATCGGGGAATCTTCCTATGCTTAAAATATTGAGAAATAATTCATTTTTCAAATACTATGCTAACCAAAACAATTTTAAACATTTTAAATTCATGCTGTTGTGACCTTAATAACATTGTTAAATGATAACATAAATACAAAATTATACATCAAGTTTACAGAATTTACCTGTCATATATATATATATATATATATATATATATATATATATATATTTACATACAGGTACATATATACATAAATATATATAAATAAATAATAGCAGAACTCTTATAATATTCTCCAATGGATAGTTATTACTTTCATAGTAAGAGTCATAATTGCCAATACACTGTTTACAGTTATGATGAAGATTTCATGATGATTTTTCTGGAGGGAACACATGACCATCAGAGCAGAAGACGTAGAGGAGCTGGAATTTAGGAAGCAGAGACGGACCAGAGAGAGGAACCCCTCAGCTTTTATGAGAGCCTCAATTTCACTGGCATCATGTCTCTTCTCTCACCTAACAGGTGAAAGTCAGGATATGGAGGAAACAGGAAGTGTCAACTACCTGAAGAAAACTTAAGAGCATATAACAGCTGCCCACTGATCATCTTTCTATAATGGCCAAATATAAGCTTGAGGATATTGTTCTACTTTGTGTGCCCCAGGGTTTGAAAGAAGAAAATGATTCCAAGGGCAAAGAGAGTGCAACACGAAACTTGGAGCTCAAATCAAATCCTAATATAACTTGATCAGAACCTTCTCTACAACTATGATACATTCTGCTTGTGCTAAAATTTTAATTCCCTGGTAAATGGAAGAATGAGGAGGGAGAAGAATCATTACAAGGAATCAATATTCCAGAATATGAAGACAAAAACTTCATCTGGAATGTAGAATAAAATCAAAGACCCCTGAGGCTCGAGGAAATACTAGTGACAGATACATGTTCTGCTTTATGTGGGAGTTATTACCATTCTAAGAGAGCCCATGTGTTCACAATTCAGGTTCCTCCCTCAAGAGGTGACTTAGGCAGCATGTACTGGAATGAAAATAAATTTTTCTTGTTGGACATACTAACCAGAGAGTATTGCAGGATCCAAACAGTCCATCCATCTTAATACACAAAATTAATTATGTCACTTCTTTTTTCCTTTTTGAATTAGTAATGTTTAGAGGTCAAGTCTTCTTCCCTCCTGTGGAAAGAGAACTATCAACAATATTTAGTTAATTTGGATCTGGAGTCTAATGGGTCATTGATGTTACTGAAGAAGAATAAAAATGAACTGGTTTTGTTGAGTAGATCAAAAAGGAAAAAGAAAAAAAAAAACTAAAGAAGAGAGAGACACAATTTCCAAACTTGAAGAAGACATCTTAAGATTGGAAACTTTAGAATTGAGGGAGCTGAGAGAACAGACCTAGGAGAGACTGGACAGCTGGCTACACTTCAAAGATGGGCAAGTTTCTTAAGAAAAATGGCTACTTTCAGTAAGACCTGGCCAGAGGTAGCCACGGAAAAGACTATCTTGCTCAATAATTGCAGAGAACTAGCAACAACATGCTGGACCTAAATGAATCCTTTTCATGGGAAAAATTAGTATCACAGTGGTAACTTTTATGGGCATATGACAACTTGCCATAACCATTTCCTCTACCATTTCACCTTAAGAAAGATCCCTAGACCTGTGGTGCAACCATAAGGGAAGCCCAAGAATGCCTGAAGTGAAATTCTCAGTGTCCAGAATTGTGCAGCCAGGCTTTGCTTTATTAATACGTAAAGAAATGGAATATTTCTTCTTAGCTTTGTGTATTAATACTTATTCACCAACTCTCTCACTCTTCACATTTTTTTTTTTTATGTTCTACATTTTCTAGTACATGTCCGCATCATTTTGGAGGATCAAAAACAATTCTATGAGCAAAATCCAATCGTACAAATTACACGTGATACCCTTATTTCTGTGCTTTCAATGAACACAAGCTATTTGTGACTGGAATTTTAGAATGACAACATGTAGATAAAATTGACATTACCAACACCAATATATATTTTCTCAGTGATAAATGGCAGTTTTTAGACCTCACTGAAAATAAAATTATAGCTAATTAATCCTGTTTTGAAATATAGAAAGTTTGAAACAATGAAAAATTAATATTTATTATAGACACTGTCTTACTTAATTGTACTCTGCTGTATAGCTTTGGCATGGATATTACTTTTCTCAACATTAGTGTTATCGTATTAGTCAGCTTGAGGGATTATTAAGCGCTACGTTTTTGAGAGGCTAACATTTGGCAAACAGTAGAAATAAGAAATATCAAATGAAAATGAAAACAGAAAGAAATACACAGTGCCATATTTACTCAGAGGAAAAAAGTGCTTTGATAGCAAACATTTCAGAGTTTATGATTTACATATGATCTTTGGAAAGCATTTGGCCAGGCGCCATGGCTCATACCTGTAATGCCTACACTTTGGGAGGCCAAGGAGGGTGGATCACTTGAGGTCACGGGTATGAGACCAGCCTCGCCAACATGGTGAAACCCCATCTCTACTAAAAATACAAAAAATTAGCTGGGTGTAGTGGCAGGCACCTGTAGTCCCAGCTATTTGGGAGGCTGAGGCAGGAGAATCACTCGAACCCAGCAGGCAGAGGAGGTTGCAGTGAGCTGAGATTGTGCTACTGCACTCCAGCCTGGGCAACAAGCAAGGCTTCATCTGAAAAAAAAAAAAAAGAAAAAAGAAAGCATTCAGCTTCCTCTTTTTTTTTCCCCCAATGAGGGCACCTGAGACCTGCCTTGCTTTGGCCCAAAAACAAGACAATGAATCTCTGACCATTTTCCAATATTTTTACACTTACATTATAATAAATATATTTGAAATAATTCCTGTGCCTGTATTGCTTTACCTCTTAACTCCAACTCTAATCAGAGATTAATTAAAATAGGCTCCATTAAGAAATAGAATTAATATGCTGCTCAGTATATATACATTGGGATTATCAATGAAATATTGAACTTCTTGTTACATAGATACACAGATATATGTTTATTTGTGTACAGATATGTATAACTATGTGTGTAGAGTATGTGTGTATAAAAAATACCAAATGGTCAGCATTTCTTATTTCTGGGTCTGGATTATTAAATCTTCCCTGTATTATCATCCTTCTCACATACTCATCTACATTTATTGGACAGTCTTAATAGAAACTATATGTGTGTGTGTGTGTGTGTATATGTATATGAATCATATTTCTCTACGTTATTTTCATTTAGTCTATGCACTTGAATTAGGATCACCTTTTTAAAAACTTTTTGGACATTTTCATTTAAGTCTAGTATACATAGATAAAACGATATAGATTATAATTATACAAATCAATAAATTTTTACAATGGAAAACCACTTATATAACCAGCATCCAGATCAAGCACTAGAGCATTACTAGCATTTCAAAAGCACCTGACTACCTTCCGCCCCTTCCTTTCACTACCTCACTTCCCCAATAGTAACTACAATCCTAACTCCTAACACCCATGTTCTGCCTGATACTGAAATTTATAACAGTGGAGTATGTATCAAAAATTCCTTTTTAAATTTTTTTAAATAAGTTCAAGTTTTATTTTGGATTGAGGTTTAGGATACAAATAATCTCATCACCCAGGTAGTAAGCAAAGTATCCAACGGTCAGGTTTTCAACACTTTTCCCCCTGTCTGCCTCTACAGTCTTGTAGTCTATTGTTGCCATCTTTATGTTCATGAGTACCCAATATTTAGCTTCCTCTTATAAGTGAGAACACATAGTATTTGGTTTTCTGTTCCTGCATTAATTTGCTTAGGATAATAAGCTCTAGCTACAACCATGTACTATGAAGAACATGATTTTGCTCTTTTGTTTTAAATGGCTGTGTAGTCTCCATAGGAATATATGGATCACATTTTCTTTATTCAATTCACCATTAACGGACACCTGGAATGATCCTGTGTCTTTGCTATTATCAATAGTGCTGCAATGAAAATATGAGCATATGTTTGTTGGTTTGTTTTTGGTAGAATGATTTTTTTAGGGGGGAGGGGTAGGTAGATGCCCAGTAATGAGATTACTGAGTCAAAAGGTAGTTAGTTCATGTTAAGTTCTTTGAGAAATCTTCAAAGTGTGGCTAAACTAATTTATATTACCACTAACAGTATATAAGAGATTTTAAGGGCCAACTTAAGGCCAATTTGCGTTGCTTTAAAAACCATTAACATGGGGGAACTCTCATTAGTGAATAACATCACAGCATAAATTAGGTTTATTCATTTAACAGATACACATTGTTAAACTGCAATCCTGAACTCTGCAGCAAACTAAATAAAAGCTATGGTCTCCACCTTGGAAATATCCATAAGCACGTTGAGTAGGAGGACAGTTTTATAAATCAGTAGTTATAATAAAAGTTCTGTGACATGCATTTCTACAAAATGCCACAGAATGTAAACTCTGCAAAGAGAGCCAAAGAGGGAGTTCTATTAGGCTTTCTCTCCCTTCCTATGAGCACAATGTATTACAGAATTTACTATAGGCAAAAATTATTCCGCTCTGGATGGCATGGGTCCTACCTAGATTTAAAGGACTGAGAACAGTACAGAGCCCCAGTGCTCAGTCTTCTATAAAACTAATAAAATACTAAGTCTCACAATGAAAAGCATGATCTATTTCTTTTTTCTCTAGTGGAACAGGAAGCATCAGGAAAATAAGTTTTTATGGTGTGTTCAGCAAAAGGTTACTCCTCTTTTGCATAAGATTGGTCCTACTGCTGGCATTTTCCATATGTCACACAGCTTCCAGTTCCTCAGTGTAACCTTACTTGCCCATGCTCCATATAGAATCATGGATAATTTAACTCTGACAGTAATCTCACTTCCAGCTGTGAACAGTCCTCTACATGCCCTTTTAGCTGAATCAAGAAGAACATTGACAGTGGCTGTGTGCACACATTCATTAGTTCAATTTAATGAAGAACCATTCTGTGACCTTAAATGTGAAAGATTCTGGAGGAAGACACTATGTTGATAATTAATATGTATAATTATTTCTTGCTTAAACCAGTGATATTCAAACATATTTTAAGGAACAACAACTTGCAGTGGCTTTAGTGTGATTAACAGAAGATTACTATTATATTTGCCTGGCAGGCCTCCTTTGACATTTAGATTTCAATTTATACATTACTTTCTCAGCCGGGTCTTTCCTAAACATCAAAAGCAGTATCTCTTTATCACATTGCTTTGTTTTTTCCTATAACATTTCTTTTGTGGACTTTGGAGAAAGTTGTACAGAATATTGGCTAAATACTGAGAATATGAAATAAAACACATATTTTTGTAAAATTAATATTTGTGTTAAATTAATATTGAACTGAGCTGCAGCAGGATTAATCCAGCAGAATTATCTCAATTCAACCATAGTGGTGCTACCTTTATGTATAGATATGGAGACTATGAATCAGATTTTCATCTCAAGTAAGTAATGCTGCTAAAATAGGGTGGAAAAACATGCCTTGGCTCATAGCATCACAAATCTGTCGTATTACAATATTCGCTGAATTAGATTTTTATTACAATGATTTCTACAGTTATCATTGTTCGTGTCCTGACCCACCTTAAAGTCTTTGAATAAGTTTCATATTTGAGCTCTTCGTTCTACAGGTCACACGTGTCATAGGGCTTGATTGGTTCATTGGTTGGTGTCTTACAGGGACCCATATCTACATGTTGTTAAGGCTGAATTCTCATTGGAGAAAATCTACCAATGTGCTCTTTTTTTTGTCTTCTGGACAAACACAACATTTAATAGGCACCTTAAAATACCAGGAACATTCCATCCAACAGCAATAGAATACACATTCTTCTTAAATGTACATAGGTATTCTCTAAGATCGATTATATGTTAGGACATAAAATAAGCCTTAAAAATTTAAGATGATTGAAATAATAGCAAATATCTTTTCTAACCACAATGCTATGAAACAAGAACTCAGTAATAGAATTAATCATAGAGAATTTACAAATGTGTAGAATTAAACAAAATGCTCTTGAACAATAATTGCATCAAAGAAGAAATTAAAGTAAAAATTTAAAAATATCTTGAGACAAATAAAAATGGAAACACAGCATACCAAAACTTACGGGATGCAGTAAAAGTAAGTTCTAAGAGAAAAGTTTATAGCATGAAATATCTATATGAAAAAAGAAGAAAAGTCTTAAATAAACTGCCTAATATTACATCTCAAGTAACAGAAAAAAAAAAAAAAAAAAAAAAAAAAAAACAAAAAAAAAAAAAAAAAAAAAAAAAAAAACAGAAATAAATAAACTAGACTATAAAAACAATAGAAA
>NW_016107381.1:156058-196664 GCF_001604975.1 Cebus imitator
AAGAAGAAAAATCTTAAATAGAATGCCTAATATTATACCTTAAGAAACAGATAAAAAAAAAAAAAAAGTCAAAAGTCAGCAGAAGGAAGGAAAATAAAAACAACCAGAACAGAAATAAATAAACTAGACTATAAAAACAATAGAAATATAACTTAGACTTGTTTTTTAGAATATTGACAAATTCTTTTTTAAAAAATTTATTTATTATACTTTAAGTTCTGAGATATACTTGCAGAATGTGCAGGTTTGTTACATAGGTATACACATGCCATGGTGGTTTGCCGCATCCATCACCCCATCATCTGCATTATAGTATTTCTCCTAATGCTATCCCCCCTTCAGGCTCCCCACCCCCGACAGGCCCCAGTGTGTTATGTTCCCCACAAGGTGGTCTGTTTCCATGTGTTTTCATTGTTCAACACCCACTTATGAGTGAGAACATGTGGCATTTGGTTTTCTTTTGTTGTGTCAGTTTGCTGAGAATGATGTTTTCCAGCTGCATCCATGTCCCTGCAAAGGACATGAACTCATCGTTTTTTATGGCTGCATAGTATTCCATGGTGTATATATGCCACATTTTCTTTATCCAGTCTATCATTGATGGGCATTTGGGTTGGTTCCACATCTTCGCTATCATAAACAGTGCCGCAATAAACATACATGTGCATGCCTCTTTATAGTAGAACGATTTGTAATCGTTTGGATATATACCCAGTAACAGGATTGCTGGGTTAAATGGAATTTCTAGTTCTATATCCTTGAGAAATTGCCACACTGTCTTCCACAATGGTTGAACTAATTTACACTCCCACCAAACGTGTAAAAGTGTTCATTTTTCTCCACATCTTTTCCAGCATCTGTTGTCTCCTGATTTTTTAATGATTGCCATTCTAACTGGCATGAGATGGTATCTCAATGCAGTTTTGATTTGAATTTCTCTAATGATCAGTGATGATAAGCTTTTTTCATATGTTTGTTGCCTACATAAAGGTCTTCTTTTGAAAAGTGTCTATTCATATCCTTTGCCCACTTTTTGATGGGCTTGTTTGCTTTTTTCTTGTAAATTTATTTAAGTTCTTTGTAGATTCTGGATATTAGCCCTTTGTCAGATGGGTAGATTGCAAAAATTTTTTTTTCCATTCTATTGGTTGCTGGTTCACTCTAATGCAAGTTTCTTTTGCTGTGCAGAAGCTCTTAAGTTCAATTAGATCCCACTTGTCTATTTTGGCTTTCATTGCCATTGCTTTTAGTCACCATGTTCTTTCTTGCTGTTGGGAGAATTCATGTCTGTTTGTTTGCAATTCAGGCACTGAAGTCTTCATTTAATTAATAGCTCCTGGTCCAGTATGACTCCCATCTCCTAGAGGCCACTTGCATTCCTTCCTATATGGCTCCTCTCTCTTTGAAACAATATGGCATGTAGAATCTTTTTCATCCTTTGAATTTCTTACCCTTCTTCTGCTTATAACTTGTAGAGAAAACTTTTTGCTTTTAAAAAACTTGTAATTAGGTTAGACCCACTTGGATAATCTCCTTTTCCTTACACCAGCTGTTTAATATAACATACTCTTATCATGAAAATAAAATCATCAAATTTACTAACCAAGGGACTTGAACTTCATGTACACCAGGGGACAGGGAATCCTAGAAGCCATGTAAGACATCTGCTTTTCATATAAGCAACTATAGGCCATGTATTCAACAAAGCAGGGTATTAAAATAAAAATATTTTAGAAATTATTTGAAACTTTAAAACTGTTCTTATTTATCTTTGTAGAAATTGTCAGGATTTCATTGAAGTGTGCTGTACTTATAGTTGTGTGTGTGTTCACTTTGCTTTTGTTTTATTTTATTTTTCTTTTGCTTTGGTTGTTTGTTTGCTTTTTAATCATATGCTAATTACACAAGTGATATTATAACTTCTGACATAGTTGCAGGGCTAGTTAGTGCACTACTCATTCATAACATCAGAAAATATATATAGTTCTCTTTCTCTTTTGAATTATGAACAAATAACTATAGTTGTTGATATGCTTTTCCTTAGAAGACTCACATTACAAGGTCTAAAATACTAAGTGTACTATAAAATTGATAACGTATTGTGTTTATAGATGTTGAAAAGCATTCTGAATATTTCCACATCCCTATGGAAGAATGATGTCAATTTGTTTGAATTTTCTATGCTACAAGGAATGTAGAAGTGTTCGTCACATGCATTGAGAAATAACATTTTATCAGTGTTGACTTTAGGGTAAAAGTAGACACTCATAGAAATTTGTTTACATTAAAATACCTAGAAACACCCTTACAGGTTAAGTAACTTGATTCAGTTTTGCTTACATTTCTAATAATAACCTGATACCAGTAACCAATGGCTTGGATGAAAATACCTATAAATTATCCTTTGTGTATAGAACAAGATAGAACGAGACTAAACATGATCTTCTAAAATTTATGTTTATTCATAAACACAGTCACGATATAGATGCAGGAGGTTGCACCTGTTTAAGGCACATACTTTCCCGGATTACAATTAACTCAGTCTCATCATCTCCTCTAGATGAGATTTCTACAGTGGGATGGAGTTAATTAAATTAATTCTATGAAAACAATTACTGTTTGAGAAACATGGAAAGAGAACTGCTCTAGTAGGTGTATAGGAAGATATTACATGGAGATTATTGCAAAGTTTTTCAGATTTCAGACATTACTAACAAGAATAAAACATTCACAGTCATATATGCAAAAATCTCCCTATGTAGGCATGATATTATCATATTACCCAAGTTGATTAATGCTTCAGTTGCAGAGTAAAAGTACAATATTCATGTGACTTTCTGTTTCTACAAGTAAAATGAAAATAAAATAGCTTTTTCCAAAGTTACATGAAATGTCACGTAAAAGTGATTTGCAAATTAAATTAATTAGAAAATTTTTTCCACTGATACTATCCCATTTTCTTCCCTGAATTGTTATGAGATAAAAATGGTCTTATTATTATCTCCTCCTTTATTTGACTACAACCAAAACAAAACTGAATTACGTTGTAAAAGATGAAATGCTTGTAATTGTCCAAAGAGAAATTTCCGAATGTTACCACATGCAAAATTTCTGGTAAATATACAAAACTCCCTTGAAGATAATTAATTGACCTGCTTCTCATGTACTTTAATAGTTTTAGTCAATCTTGTTATAATTTACATAGAACTTGATTACTAATTTCAGCAAATCATAGAAAATCAAAGTCAAAGAAATTGTAGAAAGACTTTAAGGGTACCTCTCTTAACATAGAATTCATTCATTAGCTTTCACTATTCTTTCCATCAGACAGCTGAATTTGTGGTGCCAGGAATGTTTGGAAATTTAATTCAGTAGGGAATAAGCCAAGTCTATCACCTACATGATAGAGTTACAAATATTTTAATATGACTAGCATATATTTGTGCATAATCAAAACCTATTGCATTACTTTATGTATTTCTCATTAACATCTTTGCTAGAATTTTCATCTTAGTTGCTCATCTCTGAACAAATGCTGACTTACTATTGTTGCTTTTAGCTATGGAGCCAGCATTATTAAAACTCAGGTTCCCTAGGAGTGTAACCTGCAATATGAATTGACACTATTGTCTTTTGATCCTAGCAAATTACATAAATTTTTAAGGTCATATTGAAGGTATTTTTGCTCGGACAATATAAATATATTTTATGTTTCAGCTTGACTTTCTAGTCCTTTAAAGAGTCAATCTAATCCTACCAGGAATTCTATGTCAGAGTATGAACTCTCTATTTTCCTAACTTTATAATTAACATGCAACACGGTATCTAATCAAAGCATCCCTTTCTCATTAGTACAGTTCTGACAGTTTCATCATCAAGTGGCAAGTGTTCCAGCAAATTGTGTTGATATCCTATCAGATATATCAAGAACGTGATCTTCCCTTTCATTAAGTCAGATTAGGGACAGGAACCAATTTCCATTACAAAAAATGTGACTGAAAACAAGTGAGGCTTTTCCAACAAAATTTTCTAATAGAAAATTGATTTAAGCTCACATTCCATTTCCTAAATATTCTACATGAGCCAACTATTTTTAAATATTAATTTAAAAATTCAATATTGAACTAATGTGAAAACTATAAAAATATTGAAATCAATTAGTTATTTGGTTACAGTAAATTTTGAGATATCACAAAAATAAAAACAAATTAGCCATTGGAGCTTATCCATGACTATGAGTGGCATAATTATTTTAATAGCTATCGTAATTTTGAGATAAATTATATTCACTCTTCCATTTATAACTTCATATATTACATAATTTTGTAGTTATCTTATATGCTATTCATAAAGCTACTAGGAATATCTAATTTGGATCATTAGCTAATAAAACTGCTCCTTAAATATGTTATAATATGCATATATATATAACACACATATTGAAATATTGTTATAGGAGATTAAATAATAATTTTATCTTTGGTTCACTGTCATTTTAGATTTTTCATCATCATTGTTGATTGCTTTGCAATGCCTTTTCTGGTCTTCAATTTTGTTTCTAAAATTTGCTTTATATGGAAACTCACCTAATTAGGTAGGGATATGACTCTTTTCAGAGAGTTTATAAATAATCACTTTGAAAGGAAAAAAAACATTTGTGTTTAGATTTCTATAGAGTAAAATATTTTATGATAATAATATACCTGAGAAGAATGCAATTTGAAATCAGTTGACCTGGAAGAAGCTGACGAAAATGTGAATGTTGAAAATCCCAAATTGAGAAAGACTTGAAAGTTACAGTATTCATGTTCTGAAAATTTCATAAAGCTATGCCCTCTTATCATTTTACCTATACTTAAAAACAAAAATAGAAATAAAATCTTTAAGAATTTAAAGGTCTAGGAAGCTCCTGATCTTTAGAAAAGCCAATGGCAGTCACATGTGTTAGGTTACTATTGGACAATGTGCAAGGAGGTATCCTGGAAAGTTCCGGTGTGCTTTAGCAGTGTAGAATTTCAGAACTGATCATTAGGTTTTAATAATGGCTGTTGCAAACACTTTGCCTGTAAATTTTGTATATGCTGTATGAGTTACTCAGTATTATAGGATCATTCCCATTTTGAACTCTCTAGTTTTAAGTAGTGGCTTTATACATTTTTAGGGCTTTATTATAATTTTTAAAAACATGGAAAAGTAAAATGACAGTAGAATAATAAATCCACATATTCACCATCTAGATTCAACAATTGTTAGTTTTATTTGTATAATGTATTTCATTGTATGTATATGTGTGTGCACCCGTGCATGGGAAACGGTGTTTTGCTGAACCACTTCGAGGCAAGTTGTGTACATTGCACTTCATTCCTAAATATTACAAGATATGTCTCTGAAAAATAAGGATATTATGTGACATAAAATGACATTATAAGCTCCAATAGCCAATTTGTTTTTAGTTTTGTGGTATCTCAAAGTTTACTATAACCAAATAGCTAATTTATTTCAATTTTTTTTTTAGTTTTCACATTAGTTCATGTGATGAACAATATTAACAATATAAAAATAAAAAATATTAACAATAACTCCCTAATGTCCTCTATTATAAAACTGAAATGTAAATATACACAATATGTCATAAGTTTTTTTTCTGAAGCTTTTCTTTTCTACACTTATCTAATCAAGATACTTACAATTATTTTTTGTCTCTTACTCTAGAAGAGTTCTTATTTTTCAAAGTGACATTGATCTCTTGTATAGTTTATATCAATTTGTCTTATAGAATGTCCCAGAGTTTGGAATTGTCTCACTGGTTTTTGAAGGTGTTATTTGCCTTGTTCTTCTTTCCTCTGTATTTAACTCAAACTTAAAGCCAGGTATAAGATTACATTGTAAATTTAACATGGTAAAAGCTCCATATCTGCATCAATCAGCTAATGTCCTTGAAAAATTAATAAATAAAGAGGATAAAGTGTGCTTTTAGGCCAAACAAAATAAAAGATGAATTACCAAGGTTTTTAAATACATAGTTACATTTAACAAAAGCAAATCAAATTTAAATTTTTCTCTATTCAGTATTAATAATTGGCATTTAAATATAGCATTTCTTTCTGTATCACTTAAACAGAATGATTTTTTCCCAGTGACTATTTCTGTATATTTATCAATAATCAAATGGTGGTAATAATAACATTTATCATGAATTAATGAAGGTAATGGAACCAGTTGTGAAATATTAGTGAATTTACTTTAATATTACAAACTTAATGTTTAAAAATTTTATTTAAATACGTTACTAGGTGTACATTATTGTTTTCTATATCTGATAAATACAACAACTATATCATTTGTTTTTTTCTATTCTGGTTCATTTTATGTTATTTGGTCTCAGGTGAGTCTTGTTAACTTTTATCAACAGCAAATCCTACAACAATATAAGCATTGCCTGTTTCCTCTTTTCCCTGCCTGGTAATATTTTTGTTTGTATAGATGCATCAGCTTTTTCAAAATATCACCCATTAAGTCTGTGTCTAGACGCATGAATTGTTCTATATGGTTTGCATACATGCCATTAACTGTCTCTCTTTGAGATATGAAAAGCAGACAAACACATGTATAGCTAATGTGAAAATTTTGATCATGTAAAAGTCAATATAAACCAAATTAACAGAGTAATTACCTCATTATGAGTGTGTAGATATATAAACTCAAAACTTTAGTGAAAAGGACATGAATACTTGTACTAGATGAAAAATAAAGGAGCCCTTTTTCCTAGCAGCAGACGGACAATGAACAAAAGCATCATGAACAAGATGAGTTTCAATTTGTTTAGTTGTTTCAGCCCATTCCCTAAAGAATTTTGTAGAAAACTAAGAACTCTAAAGCAAGCATAGAGCTCTTCATTGTTTCTCAGACTAGTAACCACTCAGTAAATATGGGACACCAACGGAAATTTAAAGAGTTTCATTAAATACACAACTTTTCTATATTAAAAGGAGGAAAATATAACATGACATATGGACTATGAGTCATATGCCATTCTCCGAAATTGAGAAAAATATGTTTAACTTACCTGATTGAATAAACAAACTGAAACTGATTGAATAAATCTACTAAACACAAACTCATGTAGTTTATATTTTTATTTGTTTATTTTAAAAGTAATATTCCTTTGCAGTTTTTCATTATTTTAAAAAGGAACTTATACAGTCTTTCTATAATCAACAAGATTTACTGAAGAAAATAGAAGCTGATAGACCACTATATGGTCTGCTGCTCTATACTCACTTTGCTCTTTATGTATTCAAATTTATGTTTATTTATTTTACTTGTTTATTTATTTATTTATTTTTGAGACAGAGCCTCACTGCTACCCAGCCTTGAATGCAGTGGCACAGTCTCTCGTACTTCAACCTTTGCCTTTCAGGCTCAGGCGATCCTCCTGCCTCAGACTCCTGAGTAGCTGGGATTACAGAAGCGCACCACAATGCCTGGCTAATTTTTTGTATTTTTGGTAGAGATGGGGTTTCACCATATTGCTCAGGCTAGTCTTCAACCCCTGAGTTCAAGTTATCTGCCCACCTCAGTCTCCCAAAGTCCTGGGATTACAGGCTTGAGCCACTTCTCCCACCCTCAAATAATTTTTCCGTAGAATAATACCTTTCTACCATCTCAATTTCCTGCTCCAAGAAAGCATATTCTTTCTTACGAAAATAACACTCAGTCTCTGGCACTTTACACTGGACTTGTTTAGACAAAATGTACGTTTAGTAATTCCCTGGAAATAAAGTTGAGATAAATCAGGATTGCTTAATTTAACTGCCCAAATATCTTAAACTGTATAGTTAATGTTGGTGTATACTTTGTAAATGATGATACAATTATCTATCAAAGAGTAATTGATCCCATGTTATAATGGTCAACTAAAATAGAAATATCAATGGCAAATTTACTGCCTAGAGAGAAAATTTTTTGCACTCAAAATCATAAAAATTTAGACATCCTCACAAAAAGGTTAGAGGGTATATCAGTTATGGTAACTCGGACATCCAAATATCTCGGCAGATTTAATACAATATGAATTGATCTCTTCTTTATACAAACGCCAGATGTTGGCATCTGCCAGATGTCCCAGGTTATTCCAGGACCAGACACTGCTCCAATGTGGCTCTGCTATTTTCAACAATTTTAGGCAGCAACAGGATGGGAAAAAATGGATGAGGAAAAGAAAACTTGTTTCTTAATCATGACAGTCCATAAACAACAAGAGCAACATCACATTAGCTCACAGTGTTTGAGAAATAATCACAAGGCCATACTCTAATGTACCCTAAATATAGCACCAGCCTGAGTAGCTGCTTCTTAAAAACATGTCTACAAAAGACAAAGGAAACATAAATCTTTAATGGAGAGTCAATAGTCTCTGCCACCATTGGAAAACTGAAGTAGTGAACTTACACTCTCCTGAGTTTATTTAGTTTCACTTATTTTACTTTATATAACTTCAAGCATGAGAAGTCATTTTAGAGCCATCATAATAAGGTGTAATATGTAATATAATCATGTAATATATGGTAAGCAAAAAAACATCTATGGGTTATATAATTTATTTTCAGCTTTTTGTGGCTCAATTTTTAAAATTAAATTTTATTTTGTTTGAAAGAAACAGAAGTTGGCACATTGGGAAAAGAAAAGAACATTGTAAACTGAGTAGTGGTGATAAATGAGTCTCGTTCTGGCCTGACTCAAAACTTGTTCGAATCTCTTTAGAGTTAAGCTCATCATGTAAAGTGAAATGTTATTCTACATGGTCTCTCAGCTTTCTAAATTTTCATGATATTCACTACCAATCAGGCCAGTCGCATTGGTGTTCTTTCTGTTTCTTGGACATGTAAAGCTCATCCTCATTTTTGTCCTTTCTATTATCTCTGATGGCAATGCTGTTCTCCCAATTTTTTCTTTGCCTACTTCATTCTCAAATGTTGACATTTCAGAGAATTATTTTCTAGTCACTTTGTCTAAATTAAGATCCCAACACACAGAGTGTGTCAGCAAAAAGAGCATTTCTTTGAGCAATTTTGCCTGTTCTTTTGTAACATTAAGCAATTCCAGTGTTATAACAACTCAGTGGAAGTAGTGGGAACACCTGGGAACTAGAATTTTTGGACTTTAATCACTCATAGGGCAACCCTAAGAGAGGCATCCTGCAATCCTGTTTGTCATTGTGTGCCAGGCCTTCAAAGGAGCCAAGTTTTGTCATTCAAATGTTCTCAGCTGAAATGAATTGTGACAGTTTACATAATCTATTGTATGTTAGGGAGCATCTGTTTTAACCATGTTCTACGTAATTAGGCTCTCTGCCACTTTTCAGAGGCTTTAGGTTTACTAACAACATTCAAATCTAGTAAAGTGATGTTCCATGCTTTGTATGTTGATTTTCTCTAATACTTAGCAGAAATAGAATTGGAACTTCAAAGCAGCAGGAGTATCCCAGGGTCTATTATTGCCCTTTGCTGAGAAAATCAAAATAATTTTTCTAGGTTTTCATTTTGTATAACTGTATAAACTAAGATTTTTGAGTTTTTATGAATCATAGTTTCTCCTGTAGTATCTATATTTGTATTAAAAAATCAAATTAAGCTTTAGTTTTTTTAACAATACATACTGAACTCCATTCATTAAAGAATATTTTGATGTTCTGTTCTTCCACTAGATATTATCCTAAATTTCTAAATGAAGTCTTACATAACACATACAATTTTCTTTTGAAAATCTTGACAATGAAGAGGGAATAAACTATTTTTAGATAATCACATGGGCTATGTATAAAATGAAACATGGTGATGTGATATAGAAATGGACTACTCTGTATTGTTTGGAGGTGACTTTAGATGAAGTAACTAGAAAATTATTCTTTGAAATGTCAACATTTAAGAAGGAATCAGGCAAAGGAAGATCTGGGAACAAAGCATTGACATTAGGGATTATAAGAAGAACACAGACGAGAATAAGCAATCCATGTTCAAGAAACAGAAAAGACAAGAATATGACTGGCTTGACTGTTGTTTGTGAGGGCAAAGAAGTACAGGATATGGTGAAATAGGTGGGCAAAGACAATGACTTGTAAGTCCTCTGTGGACATTGGCAGGGAGTTTTTAATTATATCTTAAGTGCAATAAGAAGTCAGTAGATGGTTGTAGGTTGAAGTATATTTACTTATAAAGATAGCTTCTACATGGGGACAGGAGAGGCTCAGAGTAGTCGAGCATCTATTATAATAGTCAGGGTGTGAAATAATGGCAGCCTGAGTTAATATCATTGCAGTGAACACAGAAAGGAACTATGAAATGCAGTATGTATCAGGAGGTAAATCCAACAACTTGCTAATGAATTGAATGTGGTGTGTGTTATAAAGTAAAAAAAAAAATTAAAGCTTACCCCTGCGGTTTTGGTTTGAGCAAACAGGTAAAACATTACATCTACTGTGATGGAGAAGCCAAAGGAAATATGTTTAAAAGTGAATACACAGATAAATAGAGAGGTTGTCTTAGCAAAATCAATTCAATATACAGTCCTCCAAACCTCCATCTGGGGGTAAGCAAATTGAAACCGTATCAATTGACACATATCTGTAAAGTTAACAATTATTTTAGTCTACAAATAATAAGAAAAATAGTTAGAACATTTGGCACAGGTTCACAATAAAGATAACCTTAAAAAAATCTTTCTTAGGTGATATATCACCCTGTTAGTAGCTATAGATTTGTCTCTGTCCCAATGTTAACAGAGATATGGGAGCTGCCATTATTTCTAAAATTAAATATTTAAAATCTCACATTTCAAAGAGTACAATTTCCTCCTTAAGGATAATAAGAAATATTCTCAATTATTTCAATATAGTTAGATAGAAGTGAAATCATTATCACCAATGGATCACAATGAACTTTTCTTTTATCTCACAGGTGCCTTTTCAATATCTTAAAAACTCATGGAAATTTCATCTTCCCCAATTTTACCTACACCTTATCTTAAAACCATAGACTTATATTTATGTAGATTAATGGTACATGGTAAGCACTGTAATAGTAATAGAAGTACCAGAGACTAGTGATTATCACATTATTCTTTTTTGAGAAAATAGAAGAATGCCAATCAGGGCAATGATTAAAGAAATAGGCAGCAAAGAACTTCCATCAGCATTACTGAATGACTTAATATATATTATGATTAAAACTGTCTTTAAAGTATGATTGACTTTGCTTTTAAGTTTTAATATGTCATAAAATTCATTTGCGTTGTAAACATACAGAAAACACAGCTTCACATATTTGCACTTAAGAGCTTATAAAAAGGCAGAATGTATTTAGTACAGCAAATCTTCCACTAATCAGTGCTGGCTTCAGCAGGAGGAGTAATTTTGAGAATCATTTGCACATAAGAAGGAAGCCAACTTGTTGAGCTCTCAGAGGAAAAATAAAATAATAAATGATTTATATATTTTTTTAAAACAGGTGTTTGATTAAAAGACAAGGTTAGGCATGGATATGAGGGACTATTTAGGGCAATATAAATGACTGTGTGTGTGTGTGTGTGTGTGTGTGTGTGTGTGTGTGTGTAAGAATTAGCAAAGGTTCCTAAATTTGAGAGAGGAATATATATAAGGATAGAGGTAAATTAAAAAGAGCTGCTTTATGCAACTGAGCAAGTACTTTAAAGAGAAGTTACCATTATAGTGGGAATGTAAACTAGTAAAACCACTATGGGAAACAATGTGAAGATTCTTTAAAAAACTAAAAGTAGATCTATGATTTGATCCAGCAATCCCATCCAAAGGATATGCACCTAGAGGAAAAGAAGTCATTGTACACAAAAAATACTTGCACATGCATGTTAACATAAGCACAATTAATAACTCCAAAAATATGGAACCAGCCCAAAGTCCCATTAATCAATACATGAATAAAGAAAATGTGGTACAT
Source organism: Cebus imitator (assembly GCF_001604975.1). Lineage (NCBI taxonomy): Eukaryota > Metazoa > Chordata > Mammalia > Primates > Cebidae > Cebus > Cebus imitator. The sequence goes on from NW_016107381.1 coordinate 168,031, forward strand.
ATATACCATGGAATATCACTCAGCCATAAAAAGGAACAAAATGATGGCATTTGCAGCAACTTGGATGGAGTGAGACAAAGATGTGATTGTAGAGATCTAAACTTTATAAAATTATAATTGAATATTAAAATAAAGAGAATAAGAGAAAAACTACAAAGAGAAAAAATAGACAGGGACAGTTCATAGACATATTTTAAAACCTTAATAGTAACATATAGCATTTTTTAATGTAACTGTTGTTATAAAATCTTTAGTAAGTATTCTAAGTCCAATGGGAATGAGTGTGTGTGTGTGTGTGTGTGTGTGTGTGTGTGTGTGTGTGTGTGTATGAGAAAGAGTTTTGCTCTTGTTGTCCAGGCCGGAGTGCAATAGCACAATCTCAGCTCACTGCAACCTCTGCCTCTCAGGTTCAAGCAATTTTCCTGCCTCAGCCTCCTGAATAGCTGAGATTACAGGCATATGCCACCATGCCCAGCTAATTTTTAAAATGTTTTTAGTAGAGATGGAGTTTCTCCATGTTGGTCAGATTGGTCTTGAACTCCCGACCACAGGTGAGCCACCTGCTTCAGCCTCCCAAAGTGCCTGGTCAAGGTGTAATCTTTACAACAGCTTAGCGCACACAGCTGTTGGGTGTAGTGTGTGTGTTTGCAGAAGGTAGGTTTTTACCTATACTGCTGTAATTTATATCTTTGCTGATTTTCATTTTTTGCTGTTGTTGTTTCATTGTTCTAACAGTTGTAAAGGTAAATGTAAACATTCATTATGGATACAATTCATCCATTTTAAATATATATTGTTTAATTTTCTCAAATAACTGGATAGTATATCATTAGATTCATATAAATTTTTAAATTATATTTCCGGTGAATTTAAACTCATCAGTATAAAATGAACCTTTTGTTTATTATAGTGTTTTATTCTATAAATATTATTTAATCTGATATCAATACCCAATTCCAACATTATATTATGTAGCATATTCTGGATTACTTTTTTTTAACTTTATTTCATTTTAAAACATACATATGTAAATTTATATATTTATTTGTAAACATTTAGATGTTTTATTTTAATCTTTTAAAAAGAGCACATAATTGGTTATTTGCAATAATCCTTGTAATTTAATCAGAGAATTTATTCTAGTTATAATTAATATAATTTCCATATATGTTTGATAACTAGTATCATACTTTGTGCTTTTTATATGTCTTGCATATTCTATATTTCTTTTTTCTTTTTTTCCCTCTACTTGAGTTTACTGAACATTTTCAAATTCATTCTCTCCCCATCCACAATATAGAATGTATTTATTGTTATTATTTTAGTTATCTGAGAAATTACAGTATACAAATCCCCTTACCAAAATGCAAATTTAATCAATCATGTCATTCTCCTCTTAGAGAAGACTGTCAGAATACTGCTATATAACTCACCTTCCTGGCTTACATGTAACTTTTCTCATGTAATTTAATTCTTATTTTACTTTGGGCTGCACAATAATTTATATACTGTTTATTTTATACAGTTAATATTTACTTAAATTTTCCCATATAGTTTCATATTTTTAACTTTTCCTTTAATCTCAAATCTACCATTTGAGCTTTCTTTCATTATTCCTGAGACACAATGTTTTTAACTTCTTTTAGTGTAATCTGCTGGTGTAAAACTTTCTGATTTTTTAATTTTTTTAATATGAAAATAGTTGTATTTTGCTTTATTTCCTGAAACATATGTTTAATGTGTTTAGATTCTGCACTTAGAGTTAGTTTATTGAAGGTATCACTCCAATGTCATAGCCCTTCTATTTTTGCTGTTGTATAATCATTCAAATTATATTCTTTGCCAGTAATCTGTAAAATCTCCATTCCTCTATCTCTCAACTCTAACTTCAGTTTCTTTTGTTTTGAGTTTATGTTTATGCAATGTTACTATAATACAGTTGGATGGGGATTATGAATTTTTTAGTTATTTAAATTACTGTGGACTTGATGGCTGCATGGATTGGTGTCTTTTATGAGTTATGTAAAATTATAAATCATTGCATTTTCAAATAATAATTTTTGGTTTGATTTTCTCTCTCTCCCTTTCATCTTCCAGAATTCCACAAGGACGTATATTAAGTTATCTCAGGCTGTTCCAGATGCCTCTTAACTTCTAATTTTCCATCTTTCATCTACTTAATGTCAGAATTCTAAAATTTTTCTTGCAGTGAATGAGAGACAACACACAACACAAATGATCTATCCTAATGGAAGCCATCCTAGGCAAGCTGTTTAGATGACTTGTTGGCTGACTGTATTCACACGAGAAAGCCCAGCTGAGACTCAAAGAGCCAGCCAAGTCCAGCCCAAATTACTAATCCACAGAATTATGAGCTACATAGATGATTGTTAGGAAATTATGTTTCGAGTGATTTAATGTGCAGAAATAGATAATTGTTACAAAATTCCCCAATCTCAGTGGCTTGAAACGATGTACAATTATTATTTCTCACATCTTTATGGGTCTGCTTGAATGATATAATGGTGTAGTTCACTCTTTTGATCATAGTATTTTAGTCAGCTAGCATGTTGGCAGAGAACTGGCTGGTCTAAGATGGCTTCATGCACATATATGGTAGCAATCTTCTTGGTTAGAGTGATCAGTGACTAAGCCATGTGTATCTTGTCATCCAAGAAGCTACTCTGGGAAAGACCACCAGGAAGGATTCCAAGAGAGACATGTGTCCAAATTCTCTTGAATCTTAGAAGTGGGCCAGTGTCACTTCTGCTGCATTCTATAACCCAAAGCAAATCACAAGGATAGCCTGTATTCAAAGAATGAAGATAGAGATTCCACTGTTGTTACTAGAATTATGAAGACGCAGTGGACACATAAGCCCAGAGTGCTAAATAATGGGCCATTTTGTAATCTAATGTGGTTTGCAATATTGTCAAAGTGAGAAACACAACTTAGGCTTCCTGGAAATTACTTTAAACATCTTTCCATTATAAAATTATCCTTAATTCTGGTATTAATCTTTACATTCATACTTGAGAAATAAAAACTTGTTCGTTGAAACTGTGTACTCTTCCATATTCTCATCAATATCTGAATTGTTATTGAATGGTGTTGAATGACTATTCGGTATGCTGATATGTTTAGAACACTGCAACAGAATTCAAAGTTAGGGAGAGGATGAATGTGTGCTGAGTTAACTAGTTAATGATTTGAAGAATCAATGCATTAATAATTTTGGTCTTTATTACATCATACAATTTTGAAAGTTGCAAATGTAATTTAAGAAAGATATAAAAGATGGTTTGTTGAGGGCAATAAAGAGCTAATGTTTTGGAAGAAAGTGATACCACATATGTGGCAATTAGAGAAAATCTTACAGCAAGCTCTAGCAATTTTGCAAATGAAAACAAGAAAAGAACTACAGGCTGCATGGGTGCTGAATCTTTTTCAAAAGTTAATCAGTCATTGCATTCTACTGCAAACATTGCATTAATGTTTTTGCCAAACATTGCATTAATGAGAATGATCATTGTAATCCACTACATTTGCAGAGGTCTTTCACATACCTCCTCTTGCTTTATCCTGAGAACCATCTTTTGAGGAAGACATCACAGCATATTGTAGACGATGAAACAGCCATTTTGAAAAAAAGTCTATAGCCAAATGAATACTTAAACTCAGGACTTCTCTTCTCCTTCAGTACCATTAAGATATTCAGATAAGAAAAAAACATTGGGGTGGTAAGGCTTATTGTTTCAGAGTTGTCCAGAAAAATATCAGTGGTTTAGATTAAGAATCTCTTGTTCTATATAACTTACATATGCTCAGCCAAGCACGGAGACTTTTAAGACCCCAATGAGATATTTGGTGAAATGTAAAATACATAACTAAAGCACTAAAAGTTATTTAACTTCCATATTTATGAGTAAATCTATCCTGAATTCTTAGTATAACACAATTCAAGGAAAATATAAACAAGTTAATGTTTCTTAACTAGTGAAATATTGACTAGCTGCCTGGATTTGCTGTTGTCTGAACATTTTACATAGATTTGTATGTATAAATGGATTCATTATATGTATAATTTTTGTTTGTGTGTCTATATGACTTGCATTCTAACAAGGATTTATTTAATGGTGGTGTGTGATATACGTGTTTTTCAACTGCAGGTTATTTTAACTGTAAAAAGAACAGTGGGCCAGGTGCTGTGGCTCATACCTGTAATCCCAGCACTTTGGGAGTACAAAGTGGGAGGCTAAGGAAGACAAATCACTTGAGGACAGAAGTTCCAGACCAGCCTGACCAACATGCCAAAATCCTGTCTCTACTAAAAATAAAAAAACAGTTAGCTGGACATGATGGGGTGTGCCTGTATTCCCCGCTACCCTGGAGGCTGAGGCATGAGAATGTCTTGAACTTGAGAGGTGGAGGAGGCAGTAAGCCAAGATCAATCCACTGCCCTCCAGTCTGGGTGACAGAGTGAGACTCTGTCTCAAAAACAAAAACAAACAAACAACAGCAACAAAAAAGAACAGTGGTAAGTCAACTCTTAAGATGCATTATTTCAACTTCTTACACTATAGCATTTTGTGCGTCTGATTAAAGTGAACCAAAAAAAGAAGAAAAAATAGAATTGTATATCATAGCAATCTAAGTATAATGCTTTAGACTCTTGATAATGTCTTTTGTGTCATTTGATTGAACATTCTCTTCCCCAAATAAATCTGTAGATCATAGAAATGGATTTACTAACCCCCAATTTTACATAAGAGGATTTAAAACACAGAAAGCCTTGACATATTTTTTTAAAATTCCCAAAAGTGTTAAAGGTAAAAATGTATGTGTATCATGTAGTGATCTAGATATTTCATTTAGTAATGTATTATAGGTTTGCCTTTTGTAACAACTTTTTTTTTCTGGTATATTCTATGAGGGATAAGCATTACAAGTTAAGTATTCAAAGGTAATTTGAATTTTTAATAGGCAGTAGACTGATAGTTATATCGCTTAAACACTTTCCCATGATAAAATATTGGTAATCATCACTTACATGAAACTTTGTAAGTTTCATCAATTTTTCTGCATATAACAGACCTTCTCTGAAGTAAATAAAATAGAAGGAAGTACAATCTTTGATTCCTCTCTTACTGGTTGTGAATTACCGTTGTCAAGTTGCTTTACCTATTTCTGTCTATATGTTTTCCAACTCTGAATTTAGTATAATAGGATTTTTTGAGTATTAAATGAGTTAATATATCTAAATCATTTAATACAGCATGTAGCAATATAATCCACAATTGTGTTATTATTGTTATATTTATGATCATCATCAGCCTTTCATAAAGTTTAAATAGCCTTTGTACAGTTCTTCACTAGACAGTATTTTATTTCTTAGGGTATGATGTCAGTCATAATCTGAAATTGAGCTTTTATTTATAGTTATGGCTCTATGTTTAGATGGAAACACTAGTACTTGATCTTACAATAATCTTTAAGAAAAAGAACATTTAAACAATAATTTCCATAATGTCTAGAGCTTAGTTCAGCAAATCATATTATGCATAGTTCCCTAAAGGGGGAAGTGTCCTAATTTACTATTTTGGATCAAGTTTTATTGAATTTTCAAAAGAATACCCAATCCAAAGAAAATTCTAAATGACTATTCTAGGTAATAAAGATATACTGTCCAAAACTTTCTGCAATAATGGAAAGGTTCTATATCTGTGATCAACACAATTGTCGTTAGCACTTTACCTTTGCCTAGTGACACTGAGAAACAGAATTTTTAATTTTGCTTAACCTCAATTATTTTAAATCTGAATTTCGATAGCCATACATGTGGCTGGGGGCAACTGTATCAGACGGTTAACAATCTATTCCTTAATCAAGCCAAAGCATAAGGACACCAACTCTCAGCACCATATTCTATCACCGATTAAATAACACGTTAAATGATTTATACTTTTTATGTGATTTTAATACCAATTAATACAGCCAAGTGAAAGGGTTCCCCTGAGAATCTCCAACTGGACTGTGCACTGGAAGGACGGGAGGAGCCTGGCCTCTCCTGTTCCTGGGTGGGGACCTGAGATTCTATCTGTGAGATGGCAGACTGTTAACAGGTAAACCTCTTGCTTTGCTGGGAGTCTTTTTCCTTTTCACCCAATAAATTCTGTAACCCCTAACCCTTCAAAGTGACTGTGTGCCTAATCTTTCCTGGTCATGTGACAAGAACCTGGATTTTTCCTACTAAACTATCTTGAGAAATAACAGGAAAACCAATGTTCACTGCAGATTCTACTAAAGAGGATGCTCAATTTTTTATGCAGTCTCTGCTCCTCTCAGTAACAGACCACAAATGACATTTATCTCTTACCACACTCTCAGGAATAAATAAATGTGCTTTTCTTGAGCAACTAGTTTATTTTAAATTATGAGCTCTATGATGAATTAAATTTTGTTTCTCTTTTTCAAAGGCCCAATGCCTGTCCCAAATATAAGACACTCTTACTGACAAAAATCAGAAAATGAAAGTAATTTGCACACTAACTGACCCAAACAGTATCGATCCTTTCAGGTATCGTTATTTTTAAGATTAAAAATATTTAACAAGAACATTTGGTTATAAAGTTGAAGAATTATAAGCATAGGAGGCATTATCTGATGCAAACTCATGAAACCCCAGGCAATCTATAATTAGCCTTTTTCTCTCTCACCCCTTACCAAATTAACATCCTATAAAATAAGTAACATTATATCTGTAGAAAATAACTATTTCAATTTAAGACTACAGAGGAATCTCCATTGCCTTTTTACTAAATAATTACTGGGTCATACATTAACTATATGTTTATCCTCTAAAGAAATGTCCACACTGTTTTCCAAGGGAGCTGCATCATTGATCATTTTCACAAAGAGAATATATGGAATCCAATTTTCTCATCTCCTCACTAAAACATGTTTTTATCTGTTTTTGATCAAAGCTATCCTAGTGAGTAAGTGGTATCTCACTGTGATCTTCATTTTCATTTCCATTATGGCCAATAATATTGAGCATATTTTCATGTACTTATTAATCACTCATATATTTTATCTGGATACTTGCCTCCTCAGATCTTTTGCCCATTATGAATATTTTCTGAAGGAAGAAAACAAGGATTCGAAACATTAAGTCATCTGCCCTGGTTTATGCAGGTAATGAATCAAGTATAATACAACTTATCTGAAGCTCAATGCGCTCTTAGGAGTTGAGGTCTGAAGGACTTCATTTAGTCTATTAATTAACTACTTCCCAATTATTAACATAACTGAGCAGAAGACATTCATATTTCTGGAAATGTTTTCTACATTTATGAACAATTTCTGTGTTTAATGACAGCAAATGCCACACTATTTTTCAATATGAAAAAAATCTACCAACTCAAAGTCTCCAAATGATAAACTAAAAATTAATACAAATACTTTTTTTCATATTTCTCAGAAGGACAGGATGATGACCTGTTTGCATTAAAGCAAATGCAAAGGGCAAGTTAAGTGTCCGCAGTTAAAAGGCTTCACTTGATTCCCTTCAAATTCCTATTTCCTTTCCTTAGAGAAAGAAAACACACTTACATAAACATGAACACTAAAAATGGGACATCTTTCTATTCAGTACAGATTCCTATCAAGATGTTTTCCAATCTTTGGGAATTGTAATGATCTATAATCTTTGTGAAAATCAGCTTGTTGAGTTGAAAGCTTTTAGGATAAGAACAAATGCCCTCCTAAGAAATGTTAGCATAGCCTGAGTGTCAGAAAGAGAGCAGGGTGCAAAACAGAATTTGTGAAGGTGATTAGATAATAGAGACAGGTCCTGGAAGTCACACTCACAAAGCACAAAAAACATTTTCTATTCCAAAACTGGGTTGTTAATGTTTTGCCACAGAACACAGGATGTTGTATTTCTCATTCCACTCACTGGCAGCAAATTTTGCTGCATGTCATTCTGGATTGTTAAAAAAAAAGTGATCCCTTCTGTGATAAATCTAAGCATGTCAATCATATTTTATTAAACTTAGCAGCAGCAATATCTTCTGGCATGCAATCAGCCCATCTCTATTTAAGATTATTATTATTTTTTACCATGGGTTTTGAGTTATCAGAACGCATTAGAGCTCTATATTTGTGTGACACTTCTGGAACCTCATATTTCCAAAATGTATTATGCTGTACGATGTGAAGCAAAGTTAAATAGGGAATGAATTTATTCATGAGAGAAGAGAGGTTAGGGTAACTTGCATAGTTCATGCAATCTAGAGTTAAATAAAGATAGAAAGGATGCAAATCCATGGTAAATGCTTATTAATGTTTTTGTGATCAGGTTATAAAGAATATTAGCTTTGCCTGTCAGCATTAAAGATAATCATGTGAATTATGGGAAACTCTCTTGAGTTTTTAACTCTTTATCTTCCAGATTTTGTGTATAATTTATCTACAATATTTTCTATTGTACACTAATTCTTCTTTCCTTAGCCTTTTTCAATTAGAACCATAACACAAAAATAGTAATTTTAATAAATATTGGCTAATTTGGGAGCCCAAGGTGGGCGGATCACCTGAGGTCAGGAGTTCAAGGCCAGCCTGGCCAAAATGGTGAAACCCCATCGCTACTAAAGAATACAAAAATTAGCCAGGCATGGTGTGGGTGCCTGTAATTCTAGCTACTTGGGAGGCTGAAGAAGGAGAATTGCTTGAACCCAGGAGGTGGAGGTTGCAGTGATCCAAGATCTGGTCACTGCACTCCAGCCTCGGTGACAGAGTGAGACTCCATCTCAAAAAAACATTAAAAAAAGTAAAACGTGTCAGGCACTATGCTGATCCGTTGCAAGGTAGTGCTTAACTTAATATTCCAAGCAGCTCAATGATATAGATAATGCTGTTACCCAGTTAATGAGATAACCCAAGGTTAGAGCAGACAGCAACTTACCTACATGCTAAATAAGATCACTACTAAATTGGCTTTGTTTTAACTATTAATAGTTCCTAATCAAATTCTGGCCATGTATGTAAAGGATCTTCTAGAATTTTTCACCTTGCAGTGAAGGGATCTGATATTTACTATAATGTAGTTATCAAGAACCACCACAAATAGCACTCTATTATAATTGCCTAATTGTTTGACTCTCTTCCCTCAAAAGATGTCACATTTGGATGGACAAGAATGGCATGTTGTTCATAATTATATCCTGAAATTGAACACAGTCATGATGATCACTAAATATTCATTGACAGAACAATTTTAAAGAAGCACTGATGAAGGGTATGAGCAACTTCATGTGAACTCTGTCACACCCTGTCCTTCCCCCAACATGTTGTTCCTGTCCATTTGACAAGACTTCTGTGTGTCATGAGATCAGTTTCTCCCTTTTAATGCTTGGTTTTCTACTGAGATCTGTAGTTCTCCCACATACCCTGGAAACTAGGACTAAAATTCTATGAAATGCATTTTAGATCATAGCCCCTTTAGTTCAAACCATTGTTTAAGACCCTACCCAAAGAAAATTACTTGGAATTACAAAGAGCACCTTTCAAAGTTGGAACTATTACTCCTGTTTTGAATCCTCTGTAGTCATTTCTCTTCTACCAGTTTGAACCAAGACAAAGTTCACTTGCCACCGTAATATGGTGGCCAGTTATATTTCCAGTTCAATTTCTCAGCTCTGAACTTATTCAGTCTCATTTTCATTTCCACAAAGTTTACAAATGTGAACTTAGCACTCATACAGAGGATCTGAGTGACATAAATTTTCAAGTACATTAATATTTTTGCTAAAAATGGATCAGTATTACATTGAAAGGGTCTATTCTAACTAGAGTCAAGCTTTAGAAACAAAGTGGGATTTTACACTTTCCTTTTAAAATACTTCAACTGAATTTAGGAGGAGTGAGCTCAAAAACAGGAGTTAATTTTAAAAAAGTACTCAGTCAGTAAATACATTCCATTACTAAATTTAAAATGTTAACATGATGATTTGATACTGAGTTCACTATTTTTGACTTAATCTTTCTGTTTTTAATTAGCTTCTTTTTTTATTTCTAAATTGAATTTTACATTATACTTTTACATGTCCAGCCTGCAGATGCAATGAATGCAATAATGGTTCCATTTGTTAGTAAGAATTATTCTGTGTGGGCTTTTAAGATTTATTCAGAATAGTTAGAGATAATTGCTCAGAAAGAAAAAGGAAAAATTACAAAAACTATTAGAAAAGTGAACTTATATAGTGGGTATGTGTGTGCCTGTGTTCATATGTGTGTATGTGTGTTATTGTATATGAAGAGGTTCTTGTTGTGAATTAATTATGGAATTTAAAGGTAATATAGCATTTTAGATATATTTGGCTACTTGTTTTTTTCAGCTCATAGTTTGGTAAATTTTTCAATTTATTCAGATAAAAAAATCCAGCTTAAAGTGACTTAGAATCTTTCTATTATAAATTTTTATGAATTTGAGAATTTATTGTTTAAGGTGGTGACACTGTGTTTTTTACATTAATTATCATAGGAACTAACTTTACTACCACAATACAGAAAACAGCTGAAAAATGACTGATTTAAAGGTAAGTAAAATATTTAGTTTAATTACTGAGGCCCTAAGTCTTTTACTGCTGAGCTCGAATCTTAGCCATTAAGACACAGAAAATAGATAATAGGATTTACCCTTCTAACATTATACAGACTAGAATGTAGACTTCGTAAAATTGATTTGTCACTAAATTAATTTTATGTTGGTCAACCAACATATTTTAATTAATTTTAAAATTTTACTTGGTAAATACGTAAACTCTTATAGCATTATCAACTAATTTTTATTTAATTTTTATATTTTATACTGTAAATAAATAATATTTTTGCAGCATTCATGTATAAATTCTACAATGTGTGGCATTCTAATTGAAATAGTTGTTAGCTCATACAACTTCTATTTATAAAAAAATGAAATGGACTAATGTAAAATGAAAAACAAACCTATAAAAATATTAAAATTAAGAATCATGTGATAAATGAAACATTTATGGGGAAGATAATTATTATATTCTAAGATATAGGCTGAAACAAATAACAAAAATTAAGCACATAACAAAATTTGAGTTTTCCAGCAACCACATAAAAATGAAAAATCCTAGTTACTTAGTTTTCATGGTCCCATCTATGTGGTTCGTGAATCCATTAGAAAGACATTGTACCAGTTTTGTAACTGACAGCATTTTTCTTTTGGCCCATTGTATTATAGCCCATTGGCTATTTCTGCATAGCAAATATTCCTATACTCAGTGGTTTACTGTTTTAAAAAATTTACATTTATTTAACTCATGAATCTGGGAGTTTCCTAGGATGATTTGATCTAAGCTAGGTGCAGTGGAGTAGCTCTGCTGATCTTAGCTGGGTTTGGCTGACTAACCTGGGGAATGTCCTTTTCTGATGGCAGAGGTGCAACCTGAACTTTCAAGTGCTTTTTAAAGCTTTATTCGTACCATGTCTGCTAAGAGCACGTTAGCCATAGCAAGGTACATGATCTAGCCCTAGTTAAGGAATGAGAAATCCCCCTCACACCACTCCATAGTGGAAGGTCACTACAAAGATACATGGAGAAAGGTATGCATATATACTCATGTTACTAGAAGAGGGTGGAGAATTATAATGGCAATCTTATCTACCACAATCATATCCTGTCATCCACTTAACAATTATTGAGAAATTAGTATGCTGCAAAAACTATACATATGCAGAGGATACAACTAGGAATAAAATGCAGATTCTCTGGCCTTACAGAGTTAAACTTTTATGGGAGGGAAAGAGAAAATAAAATATACAAGTAAAATACATAACATACTTATTAGATGATGGCTAATGCTGCAAAAAACACTATAAAGCAGGAGTGAGGAATAGGGAGTATTGAGAGGTAATATTTTAAACAGAATTGTGAGAGAAAGACACAATGAGGAGGGGATAATTCACTAAAGACCCAATGGAGGTGAGGGCACTACTAACAAAGATAACTGAGATTTCAGGAAAGATTCTAAATTGAGAGATAATTAAATACAAAGAATACCCAAACTGATGCCAGTCCACTTACGCAAAAAGAGGGAGAAAATAGGAGATGAAAAGTAAGAGTGAAAGGGAAAATAACATCTCTATACAGTGTCTTTATAAACTACCATAAAGACTTTGATGTTTACTCTGAATGACAGTAAAAGCAATAAAGATTGTTGTGGCATGATCAGATGTAAGTTTTAACGGGCTCATTCTGCTGGCTCTATTGAGCATAGAGCATAGGCAGGCAAAGGAGTAGCAGGGTATCAAAATTATTGCAATAATTTAGATGAAGTTATTGCATGGCAGCTTGGAGCCTTGAACCAGGGCCATAATGTGATGGTGGTGAGAAATTGTCCAAGTTTGAATTTCTTTTAAGGAAGAATTGAGAGGAGTGGCTAATGAGTGACTGTAGCTAAGAGAAATAAAATGCCTGCCTTCAAATTTTTGGTCTCAGCAACTGTGATGTATAAGTGACCCTTATATACTAGAAATGGAAAAAATGTGGACTATATTGGGTATTAGATGATGACCAAGAGCTTGGCCGTGGACATTTATTAAAGTGGAGATGCCAAGTAAACAGTCTTATACCAGCCTAAATGTTCCTGAGGAGATGTGATGTGACAATGCAAATAGTTGAGTTATCACCATGACATTTAAGGATGCTTAAAACAATGACTATGCAGGGCATGGTTCTCAAATGCAATTTTACAAGTACAACATATTAATTCATTACATTTAAATAAACAAATATGTGCTGTTCACCCACTCTATTTAGACTGTGCCAGGCTCAAAGTATCTATAACATCTAGCATACTGCCTTCCAGTTCTTAGGTGTCTTGTAAGGGATCCATAAAATCGTATAAGCCTCAACTAAGTGGCTTGGGGTTAAGAAAGGATTTCTGTTGCAACATTGGAAATATAAGTTAAATAGGATAAAGCTATAGAAACCAAACTGAATGAGCTAAGAAAAGATAATGATGATCTGATGAAAGGAGCTCACTAAGCAGGCAGATGGCCAAGGTGCCCCCGACCTCAAACAATTCCAGACTTGTGGATTACTTAAGCTCAGGAGTTCAAGACCAGCTTTGGCAACAGGGCAAAATCCCAGCTCTACAAAAATCCAAAAATTAGCAGGGCATGGTGGTGCACAGCAGTAGTCCTAGCTACCAGGGAGAATCAACTAAGTCTGGGAGGTAGAGGCTGCAGGGAGCCAAGATCATGCCATTGGACTCCAGTCTGGGTGACAGAGATACACTCTGTAAAGAAAGAAAGAAAAAAAAAAANAAAAAGGAAGGAAGGAAGGAAGGAAGGAAGGAAGGAAGGAAGGAAGGAAGGGAGAGAGATAAAGAGAGAAAGAAGGAAAGAAATTGATTACAAGTTTATGTTCCATGACCCAGAGTCTATAACTCTAAAGTGGTCTGGGAGTAGTCAAGCTTGATCTTAGAGTTTGTATGCCACAGTATTTTAGTAGAGCTGGACTGAGAATATGCAAATCTGACAACAAGGTCAAGCAAGAGGCACAGAGATTAATAAGGATTATGAATTGGTGTAGGAATCCAGAAGGCACCATTCATGTCACTTGAGAGACATCTTAAAAGCAGTCTCAAGAAAGCTACCCCATTCTAGTACTTAAAGATCAGTCTCTGAAACATTAGGGATTTCCCTCTGATTGGCCTTTCTCCACTTACAGAGTGTTATGATATTTCACTTCTGCTTAAAAAGCTACAATGCTTTCTTGCTCCCACTTCAACAAGCAAGTCAGGACAGCAGGGGTGATTAACTTGGTGTGTGTTTTACAGATAAGTAAGGATTTTGAACTAATCTGTACATAGGGATATCTGGTCAGGCCTGAAGATTTAATTGAACTTGGCATTCATACAATTAGTTTGGTTTATTTACTTTCTTATATAATTAGCAAACTTATTAAAAAGGAGATACAAATAAACTTTGTGCCAATTACATAAGAAAATAATTGGATTTTATTAACCCAGGAACTCAGACAATCAATTAAGGCAAGGGTACTCTGGTCTCAATCACCTCATTATTCTTTATATGCTAATTAATCACAAATACTAATAGATTGTTTAGAAATGAGACACTTTATTCCATTAAACAACATATAAAAGCTCACAAAGTAGCAATGTTTCTTTCCTTGAAAAACAAAAAGTATTTTTGCTGAATGAGGTGTTTGCTTTAAAGTAAATAAACCTCTTTCTGAAGCTATGATAATGGGTTCTTTATAAATTCTTACTAAATAAATAACTTTAACAAATGACCCTTTCAAGTTTCAAACTTGACAATTTTAATTGGATTATAAACTAAAAAAAGAAAAAGAGATCAAATATAGGTTCAAAGTTCATTTATTATACTTACTACTTAAATGGCAATAGACAAGATTGCCTTTGCCTCTTCTCTATGCCTCAGCATCTTCACTGTTAAACAGGAGTAGCAATATTAGCATTGGCTGTGAAAAATTCTGGTGAGGGGAACATACAACAATATATATAAAATTACTGGCACATATTAGGTGCTCAATAAATGTTACATTTTTCTTTTCTCCCTGTCTCTTTTTCTTAAGTTTAGGATGTACCCTTGGTATTGTAGTTGGCAAGAGATGCTTTCTAGATTTTCATTCTTAAAATAATAGTGTTGGGGTTCTTCAATATGATCAAGCCAATTAATCATGAGCCAACTGTACAATATAAAGATTATCTAGAACCTGTGGCTATTTTACTTTGTTCTTCTGTCAAATACTCCTTTGTTAACTACCAAGTACCCATATTCCATGGAAAACCTGATTCCGAGGATTGGTAAATAGTGGCCTATTTCTGCCCTATTTGAGCTTATACCTGAGTTAATAAGTTGGATGATTTTTTTTTAACTTATAATAAATGTTTTGGTATAGGAAGGTGTATCAGGGTCTTTGTGAAATCCTGTCCCCCATGCTGTTACCTGGAAACTCATTCTAGTTAGTAAGCTGGAACAATTGCAAGGCTGATTTTAAATGTTATCCTTATCCCCCGAATCACAGAAATTTACTGCCTCTCATCTAATGTCTGAAACCACTTGCTATATATGTTTTATTTTATTTGCTACATGGTTACAGTGTGAGGAAAATTGCTATGGAAATCACTGCTTCATGGGTGAAAGTGGACATAATTTGTTTAATATTCAATTAGGCACTGGGGAGGGATGTTTTATTAGAAGCATTTCACCTTGCATCCTCCACTTAACCAAATACTAGATGGACAATCACAGTAGGGATTACTACTAGGGGTAGTTTTACTTAGGGATGTTTTACTAGAAGCATTTCACCTTGCATCCTCCACTTAACCAAAATACTGGATGGACAATCACATTTCAAGTACATTATCCAAGAGAGAACAGTGGAATTCAACAGAAAAGTGACAGGAAACCCGAAAAGCAAAGGAGAAGGAAGAAAGGCAGTCCACGTGGCTGGGATCACCTCAGAGCTAAAATGACTTCTCAACATGAGGAAAAGGTAAGTTGAAGACCTCCAGTGGCCCATATCCTCATGGAGGATTTCTAGGATCCTGGCCATGGGAGAACCCCTGGACCCTCCTAGCTCTGAAAATAACATACAGAGCAGGCAGGAGATTGCTGGAAAGAACTGCTCCAAGGAGGCAGCTCACACTGGGTCCCACATCCTTTCTGAGATCTAAGTGGCTACAGTGAGGTACAATTTTGTATCCTGGCTTGTTAGAGAATACACACTGTCTTGGAGCCCAGTGCTGCCAGGACTGAGGCATTAGGAAAACTCAGGCGGTTACTGCTGGGATGAGGTCACAAGCTGGGAATGTGCTCTCAAGCACCCTGGGGACTTAGATTGGGATGCCAGGGGCCACAGGTTTTTCTGGATATTTTTTGTGAGCTGGCCAGGGACTCCTACAGCTGAGAATGAGGTGCAAACTGGTTCCTGGTGGCCAGGGACTCCTGCAGCTGGGATTGAGGTGCAAACTAGGTGTGGGTTACTACCTGCCACCAGGACTGGAGCATAAGAGGGACAGGCATTCCCTACCTTCCAGCCCAGTCTGTGGCCACTGAGGCAGGCCCTACTCTGTCCAGTGATAGTTCCCTCACACATTCCTCCTGGGGCCTGAGGATGGGCTAGTACTGGTCACCATGGCTGGTACCTACTTTCACCACTCAGGAGCCTGAACATAAGTCTGCCTACCCCAGCTTTGGTTTTAACCATCCCCTACCCTTATTCAAGATAGAGTACATAGCTGGTGTTACTGGAAATGTCCAAACCTATCCACCATTTGGGTCACCTAGGCACTCCTCTCCAGGCCTGAGGTTGGACCTAAACTCTGCACTCCTACCATTTCAGCTGCACCAACCTACAAGAACCAACTGTGGACTGAAGACTGGACCACCCAGCCCATGGCAGCCACCGCCAATTTAACTCAAGGCTCGAGATTCACAGAATCATCTGGCCACTGCTACTGCCATCTGTCAGGCCACAGCAGTTTCCCAGGGCCCCAAAACCTGCCCACTCATCTGATTCATTCTTACCACTACTGGCATCTGAGCAAGTCAGTAATCACCAAAACCATTGACAGCATACACTGCCCTAGGGCACAAGGACAGGTATGCTTAGCACCTGCTGACACCACGAAGGCCTGAAAACTGGCCTATATGACAACCCAGTCCACTACATAACTTCACCACAGACTCCCCTAATAACTGCACCTTAACCCACCAGAGAAAAAACAGATACCACTAATTCTGTTTAATAATTAAGGAAACAATTCAAAGATCACACTACTACATACAATCAGAATAAAAGCCCAAGTGCCCCACTTAACCAAAACCAAGGATGCATCTTCAGGAGAGTGCTCCTCTGTGATAGTAAATTGAAAAATATGAAGAAGTGACTTGACATCACATGTGCATTTACCTATAGAAGGTCACATGAAAAAGCAAGGAAATATGACATTTCAAAGCAACATTATAATTATCCAACAATTGGCAATTATTGGTATACTTAAGGAATTTCTTCAGGTAGAAATGAAAGGACACTGATTGCTAATATGAGAACATATGAAACTATGAAACTCACTGGTAAAGATAAATATATTTAGGAGATCAGTCAGGGTAGCGGGAATAATTATAAGAAAGATGCAAACCTTCTTGGAAGGCAGAAAGATTTTGCAAAGCTTTTGGAAGGAATGAGCCGAAGGTGGCTGGCCTTATCCAGAGGCAATTAGGCAAGGAGTAGGTACAAAGGAAGGTAAGAGAATTTATCTCAATAGCTTGTTTACTCATGTTGTCCTAAGACTGACCTTTGATTATCCATGTGCAGAACTGCTTTCTACATGGGGGGGTCGGCAATGTTAATTGCCCACGAATGGTGTTTGCTTGAGACCTTTGTCATTTAATCTGTATTAAATAAATACAAAGCATCTCCGGTATATCAGGGCAACAGGGAGAGCTCCCTCTTCAAAATCTGTGAGCTGTGGGGTCCCCCGGCCATGCTTGCAAAAACAAAACATCTGTGTTTGCATACTTCTGTCATCCATTGCTCAAACAAAATCTGCCAGTCAGACTGCAAATATATAGTCAAATTCAGATACCCCAATACTGTAATGGTAAAGTGTAAATTATTTGTATCTCTAGTATGCATGTTAAAAGTCAAAATAGTCAAATCAACTATAGCTACAATTATTTTGTTTAGAAATATACAACATAAAAGGATGTGAATTATGATATCGAAAACATAGATTTTGGGAGGAGGTAAAAATCTGGAGTTTTCCTACGGGATCGAAATTTAATTAATCAGCTTAAAAAGGTCTAATACAACTATAAAATGTTTTTATGTAAGTTTCATGGTAGCCACAAGGCAAAAAAATATCTAGCATAGACACAAATGATAAAGGGAATGGATTCAAAGATAAGCCCTACAGAAAATCAATACCAATACTTGAATAGTTAGAAATTTAACACGCTGTTTACATATGAAACTTACTCCAAAGTAACAATAAGTTTTAGTTTCTTGAGGCATAATGATGACAAAAAGATCTATTTTTCTCTTTTAATGTGGGTATTTATTGCTATACACTTGCCTCTTATAACTGCATTGGCTGCATCCCATAGGTTTTGGGATTTTGTGTTCCCATTGGCATTTTTTAAAGATATTTTTAAATTTCCCTTTTGATTTTTTTCTTTGACTCACTGGTTTTTCAGGAGAATGCTATTTAAATTCTACATACATCTGCATTTTTCTAAATTTCTCCCCTTGTTGATTGCTAATTTCATAATATTGTGCCTGAAAACCATAGTGATGTCATTTCAATATTCTTAAACTTGTTGAGAATTTTTTGATGCCCTACTATGATCTATACTGGATAACTGCTACATGTGTACAAGCTAAGAATATGTATTCTGCTGCTCTTGGATGAAAAGTTCTGTATATGTCTGTGCAATAGATTATATCTGAAGTGTAGTTCAAGTCTAGTATTTCTTTGTTAATTTTCCATCTGGTTGATCTGTTTGTGATTTAAAGTAGTGCATCAAAGTTCCCTACTGTTATTGCATTGTTATCTATTTTTCCTTTCTTGTCCATTACTATTTGCCTTATGTATTTAGGTGCTCTTATTTTGGAAGCATATATATTTATGATTATTATAAATTATTGATGATTTGACCCCCCCCATTAACCAGTAAACTTCTTTTTCTCTTATGATAGTTTTTCCTTAAAATCTATTTTATCTAATATAAATATAGCCACCCCTGCTCTCTTTTGGTAATTGTTTGTATGGAATGCCTTCTTGCATCTATTTACTTTCAGCCTATGTGTGTTATAAAAGTTAAAGTAGGCCTCTTGTAGGCAGCATATAGTTAGAATTTTTCTGTATTCATTTAGCCACTCCATGTCTTTTGATTGGAGTATATAAGCCATTTACATTAAAAATTATTACTGGTAGATGAGGAACTACTAATGTCATTTTGTAGCTTGTTTTCTAGTTGTTTTGTAAAACTTTTGTTTCCTTCTTCTGTGGTCTGCCTTGTGATTTGGTAATTTTCTGTACTGCTAAGCTTTTAATTCTATTCCCTTAACATTTATGCATATGCTACATTGCTCTCTTTTGTGGCTACCATGAAGCTTATGTAAAACATCTTATAAGCTGATGACAATTTAATTTTGGTCACATACAAAAATCTCTTGACTTTTACTGTCCTCCCGAAATTTGTATTTTTGATGTTACAATTTATATCCCTTTCTCTCCTGGTTTACAAGGTTTTGTTTTGTTTGTTTTTTGTTTTTATTTTGTTTTCTGAGGAGTCTACTGACAGTCTCATAATGAAATGTTGTCTTCTTTTGATGGTTTTATAATTTTATGATTATGATACGCCTCAGTGATGACCTTTTTGAGTTGAACTTGTTTGCTGACTTTAAGAATTTATAGATCTGGATGCTCATATCTCTCCCAAGAAATGGGAATTTTTAAGCAATTATTTCATTAAATAAGCTTTCTGTAATGTTTTTGTCTCTGTTTTCTGGAACTCCCATAAAGGAAAAATTTATGTTTTCACTTAATGGGGTCCCATAAGTCCAGTAAGCTTCCTTTACTCTTTCTCATTATTTTCAAGTTTTTCCCTCTAACTAGGTAATTTGAAAAGATTGGTCCTAAAGATTACTGACTGATTTTTCTACTTAATTTATTCTGATGTTGAAGCTCTTTGTTGTCCTTTTTATTTATTTCTATTCAGGATTATTTGAGGCTGGGCACAGTGGCTTACACCTGTAGTCTCACTGCTTTGGGAGGCTGAAGCAAGATCAATTGAGCCCATGAGTTCAAGACAAGCCTGGGTAACATAGGCTCATCTCTACAAAAATATAATTTTAAAAAAAGAATTCTTCAGGTCCAAGGTTTCTGTTAGGTTCTTTTTGATTATGTATGTTTCTCTGTTGAATTTCACATTCAGATTATGAATTGTTTTCTTGATTTCCTTGAATTGTCTATGTATATTCTCTTGTATCTTATTGAGTTTCTTCAAGATCATTATTTTGAAATTCTTTTCTGATAATTTGTAAATTCCCTTTCTTTGAAATCAGTTATTGGAGAATTATTTTATTCCTTTGGTGGAAAGCAGAGTGCTACAGGTTTCAGTTCAGTTGGCAAAGTGGCCTACTTCAGCCAAGGGTCTATTTCTCTGCAGTGTGGATGGCTGAACCAGCTCAGTCCTTGGAGAAAATCTGCTCATTTAGGACAAGGCTTCTAATCCCCAGGGGCAGAGCACCATGTCAGCTCAGGCACCAGAGTGTGACTGCTCTCCTTGCCCAAGAGTCCAATTTCCTGGGAGGCAGGGGACTACCTCAACTCATGCACTAGGGGCAGTGACTTCTCTAGATGGACAAGGCATCCATTCTTCAAGAAGTGAGGTGCCACTTTGATTCAAGAAGGTATGACTACTCTTGAAGGTATGACTAGAAGGTATGACTACTCTTCTTGGACAGCGTATATATTCCCTGGGAAGTGGGACATCACATCAGCTCAGGCAGTGAAGGGCAGGGACCAGCAAAAATTGGGATGGAGAAGACTGAGTCACTTTATGGCAGCTTGACCTCAGGGGACGAGGTGTAGCAGCAGCTCAACTTAAGGATGGTAGGCCACTGAGCAGTTATGGTGCAGAGTTGACAAAATCTTTGGAATGGAGGGGTAAAGGGGCTACTCTCTTCCAGGACAGGACACACTCTCTGTGGCTCTGGTTCTAAGATGGCACAGCGCAGTAGCAGCTTGGGCTGTAGTGGATGGAGGAGGCACAACATTGGCTCCTTTCTTTTTAAGAGCCTAGTGATGTGGACAGTGGGCAGCTCCCCAGTTGGGCTCAGTGTATGTGAGGAATGCAGGAGTCCTCAGTGGTAAGACTGTTTATGTCTGCAATGCTAAGATCCTGTTTAGCTCTTCCTCTTAGGGAGAGGTCCCTCCTGGTTCCAAGCCGATCCTGACTTAGGGTTTGGGTGAAGGAGGTAAAATGTTTTATTCCCTTCCCTGTGCAGCCATCCAGTGTTTTTTTGCTTCTTAGAATTTCTGCTACTTCTTCGCTATACACTGGCACTGTACTTTAGTTACTTTCACCAAATGTAGTTGTTTATTCATAGACTTGTTTGTTTTTATTGGGGAAGATGAGTGGTAGGAACTTCTACCACTTCTACAATTCTTCTGCCTCAGACTCTGAGTAGCTGGGATTACAGGCACGTGTTATGTATTTACTATCAAGTTGTGGTGGCAATAGTTATTTTTATTACTTTTTCCTTTTAATTTTTATATTAGAGTTAAAAGTGATTCGTACTCTACCATTACTGTATTTAAGCATTCTAAATTTGAGAATATAGTTCCTTTTAACGGTGAGTTCTATACTTTTATATGTTTTAACGTTTGTAATTTGTATTCTTTTTTCAGTTTAAAGTACTTCTCTAGTATTTTTTGTAAGGCAGTTTGAGTGGTGTTGAACTCCTTCATCACCAGCTTTTATTTCTTTGGGAAAGTATTAATCTCTTTTATTCCTGAAGGACCGCTTCAGTATTCTTGGTTTGAAGGTTGTTTTGTTTTCAGCACTTTAAAAATATTATTTCATTTTCTCCTTGCCTGCAAGTTTTGTGCTAAGAATACATTGATAGTCTCATGGTGGTTTTCTTGTATGTAAAGTACTCTCTTTTTGCATTCAAACTTATTTCTTTGCCATGGAGTTGAGAGTTTGATTGTATTCGTTTGATTGTAATGTGTCTCAGTGAATTTATCGTTAGGTTAGAACTGTTTAGGAATCTTGAATGAACTAAGAGCCAGGCATCCTTCTAGTTCTGATAAGAAATATTTTACAACTTGTTCCCTCTGAAGTCTGCTATCTGAGAGATTCCTCTGCACAATAAAACTTGGTCTGCACAATCCTTTATCTTCCCCTAAACATTTCCTTTTTATTGATCCCAGGTCTTCACATAAACTCAACCAATTGTCAACCAGAAAGTGTTTAAATATACCTATAGCCTGGAAGCCCCCACTTTGAGTTGTCACGCCTTTCTGAAGCAAACCAAAGCATTTCTTAAATGTATTTTATTGATGTCACATGCCTCCCTAAAATATATAAAACCAAGCCGTACCCCAACCACCTTGGGCACATGTTCTCAGAACCTTCTGAGTGCTGTGTCACGGGCGATAGTAACTCATATTTGTCTCAGAATAAATCTCTTCGAATATTTTAGAGAGTTTGACTCTTTTCATCAGGTAAAGTAAAACTCTTCTTCTTAACCTCTTCAGTCCATCTGTTCTTGAGATATTTGTTCCAACGGTGTACTGGAACTTCTCTGCTGGACCCACAAGAATCCCATAAAGGCATTCTCTTTCATTGATATTTGTCACAATTGACAAATATTGTGAGTTATGGTAAAAAACTTCTATTCCACCATTTCCTGATGTAATTTCTTAGATATGTTTTAATATAATGACAAATAACATTTTTAACATGGTTAATGTAATACCATTTAACATGGTGTTACAATTTTGCTCTTGATATCATATTTATAAATATTATTAAATATGGATTTTGCAGTCCCTGTTCTGCCTCTCCATAACAATCGTTTGAGAACATTCCTTTCTTCCCTGTTTCTTAAAATAGATTGAATAGCTTCAGAATTATTTGTTCATTGAAAAATTTGTGAGCATTCACTTACAAAATCTTTCTGTTGTGCTACTGTTATTTTGGCACAGGAGGCAATTGCAAGTTGAAGTGGTGAATAAAGATAACAGGGAATTTTTTAAATATATTTTTTAACTGTTCCTATAGTAATTGCTTGTGTAGATTTTTCTGTTACACTTGGTCAATGTTAGCACTTTATATATTTTATATATTTCAATATATTCATTTTTAATCATTGAGAATTTATTAATGTACATTGAGAAAAATATTATCCTATAAATTCTTGTGTTTTACATGTTGCTGATGCTTTCTGATGCATTTTTTAAATTTCATTCATTGTATTCATCAGTTCTGGAATTTGTTTCAGTAATATTTTTTTAATGTAAAATTTGGCTTTCTTCTTTTATTTTGAAATTAAATATGCATGCTTTTATTCAGTGAGAAATAGCAAAAGATTGTGAAGGGCTTAAATATTTACAAATGACAATGAAAGTAAATTGTGTACTTCTGTACATTGGAATAGGCAGCCACATTTACCAAAAAATAAAGAATGCTATAGGTTAGTGAAAGAAAAAATGTAAAACAATGAATTTAACATTCTATCCTGGGCATAAAAAAGAGAATTAATGCATTGTATATGTGAATAGAAAATATATAAGTAAATATGTATATTATGCATGTATTACATCCACACATATATACATATGTATACCTCCATTAAAGCTTAGAAGTTAATGATGGTTATTAGTTGCCTTCAAAGAGAAGAGCTGACAACTAGCCAAGTGGTAATAGTGCAAGGTATAATTTTCACTATTCATCCTTTATATCATTTGAATTTTGGATTATGTTTATTATATGCATGTATTACTTACCCCAAAAAAAGAAAAGAAAATGTTTTTCCCAACTTAGTTCAGGTTTCTAACACTTGCTAGCAATTTAAACTTCTATTCGTGATTCATGAGACTACCTGTTTCACTGCACACTGATTATTACTCAAAGTTATTAATCTTGATAATTGTTGCCATTTTATAGGGTGAAAAGGATTATATTATTGCTGTGGTTTTCATTACCTGACCTACTAGTGAGTTTGGACATCTTTTCATATGTTCATTTGCCATTTGCATTTCCTCCTTTATAAATTGCCTTTTATATGTTTCAATTGTTCTATTTTTAGTAATTTGCAGAGTTCTTTGTACATTAAAGTTATTAGCATTATACCTTCCCCAGGTACTGCAATGAGTGTATATAGTTTTTATAATAAAATAAATGTAATCTAAAATTCTATTGCCTAATTATTTAACAAATTTCACAGTTAGATAGCTCTTATTGGCAATAAAATATGAAATAAATTCTTGCATTTTCAGTGTTTTATAGTTTATAGAGCTTTATCATGACATTCTATTTGGAAAAAAATAATTTTTGAAGGTGACTCATCTATAATTTGAAATTTAAGGGATACAAAACTACATGTGAAATCATTTTCCTTGACCTCAAATGGCTGCGTTCCCTTTGCTAGTTAGTCAGCATTATTAGAAATTTATGGTATTCTTTCAGAATATTTATGCATAAAAAATTAAGTATGATTTTTCTCTTTTGGAAACGTACTAGAGACAATATCCTTCCCCTTGCATTTTTATTTAATTATGTGTCTTAGAAAACATTCCAGGTTAGTATCTACAGTCCCAGAGTGATATACTCTATTTTATGGATGTATTACAATTTATTTAGCCAGTATCCATTTAACAAATACTTAGACTCCCAACAACTGTTTGTATCTTCCCTAAATTTATACGTTAAAATTTAATTTCAATGCAAGAGAATAAAGATTTAGGGCCTTTAGGAGGTGAAAGGTCATGAATGTGGAGGCTTCATGAATGGGCCCTTATGAAACAGATCCAAGAGAGCTAAGTAGCTCCTTCCACCATGTGAGGACACAACTAGGAGGCTGAATCTGCCATTGACTTAATCTCTTGTACCTTCCAGCCTCCAGACTATGAGAAATGTATTGCTGTTTTTATAAACTACCCAATTTATGATTATTTTGTTATAGGAGGCCAAATGAAATGTAAGTCATTCAGAATATAAATAATACAAACAGTTATGTAGAGAAAAATATTTTACATTCATCTTTGTACATTTCAAAGCTATAAGATCTAAGAAAGAAAAGCACTGGGTCAAACTTTATATATGTTTTGCATGTTAATAGATATCATGCTTGCCAGTTTAATAAAATATCAGACTTTCTTATTTTTCATAAATCTGATAGCTCAAAGATAATATATTTGCATTTATCTTATCATGGTTAGATATATTAAAATATTATGGCATATACTATACTCATATAGTGTATTATATACATAAAAAACTTTATGTAATATACAATACCATTTGTAATTTCTTTTTCTTTGAAACGCCTGTTTATGTATTCTAGGCTCTAGGTCATTTTCTATTTTTTTAGAAAACATATAAAATACACAATGTTAATTTTTTTCTACTTAAAATTCATTCTACTTTATTTGTTGCTATATTTATGACAATTACTATTCACTTCTTTCAGAATCATTTATGGAATAATCTAACTTTCCTTACTGAAAAGAAGACTAAATTTTATACTATATTTCCTATGTTCTGAGATCCTTCTCTAAGATTTTTATTGATCTATGTGTTGATTCAGACTAGTTACATATGTTTTAATTATTGCATTTATGCAAATATAATTATCCTTGCAGTGTAAGTCTCTCCTTGTTCTACATTTCTATGAAAAATATTGACTAGTTATGTATATGTATGCATTTTGACATTAGTTTTCTAAATACTCCTCTCATAACATATTTTGATACTTATGAGCAAGAAAATGGATAAATATATTATTGTAGCCACACAATGGAGTACTACACGAAAATAAACACAGTGAAACACTGCTAACATGACAAAGATAATTGTTAATGACACAGGCTAGAATAATAGTTTCCTTGTAAAAGGGGAGTGATACTACATTAGTAATGTTATAAGGAAATCTACTAAGGGGATGGGACAGTTATATATCTTGACAGAGTGACAGTTACTTCATTGTATACCCAAATATCTCATCTGTTTATCATTTACTAGAGAAATGACAAAGTGATTGAATACACATGCAATCTTGCCTGGTAAAGTATTTAGCATTGTTTGCACATTTAAAAAATTGTTTTGATTTAAATTATAAAGGATTTCTTACAACCATCCATACTTGAGCTCTATGACAATATAGGAGATTTGGCAATTTGGCCCCACATTCCTACAAGGCAATAATGTGTTGAAGCTATGTATAAATTGTTCCACCTACAGTGGAAAAATGATGTCTAATTCTACATAGTTTTCTGCAATAACTATTATCCATTTCAGTCATTCCTTTTCTTGAATTTCAGCTTTTTATTTATTTATTTAATTATACTTTAATTCTGGGACACATGTGCAGAATGTGCAGGATTGTTATGTAGGTATACGTGTGCCATGGTGGTTTGCTGCACCCAACAACCAGTCATCTACATTAGATATTTCTCCTAATACTGTCCCTCCTCTCGACCCCCCATCCCATGAAGGCTTCAGTGTGTGATGTTTCCCTCCCTGTGTCCATGTGTTCTCATTGTTCTACTCCCACTTCTGAGTGAGAACATGTGGTGTTTGGCTTCCTGTTCATGTGTCAGTTTGCTGAGAATGATGGTTTCCAGATTCATCCATGTCCCTGCAAAGGACAAGAACGCATCCTTTTTTATGGCTGCATAGTATTCCATGGTGTATATATGCCACACTTTCTTTATCGAGTCTATCATCATTGATGGGCATTTGTGTTGATTCCAAGTCTTTGCTTTTGTGAACAATGCTGTAATAAACATACGTGTGCATGTGTCTTTATAATATAATGATTTATAATCCTTTGGGTTTATACCCAGTAATGAGATTGCTGGATTACATGGCATTTCTATTTCTAGATCCTGGAGGAATCCCCACACTGGCTTCCACAATGGTTCAACTATTTTACCCTCCCACCAATAGCGTAAAAGCGTTCCCATTTCTCCACATTCCCTCCAGCATCTGTTGTTTCCTTACTTTTTAATGATCACCATTCTAACTGGAGTGAGATAGTATCTCAATGCAGTTTTGATTTGCATTTCTCTAATGAGAGATCAGCTTTTAAAAAAAAAAAAAATGTTTGTTGTCTGGATAAATGTCTTCTCTTGAGAAGTGTCTGTTCATATCCTTTGCCCGCTTTTTGATGGGTTGTTTTTTCTTATAAATTTGTTTAAGTTCTTTGTAGATTCTGGATATTAGCCCTTTGTCAGATGGATAGATTGCAAAAAATTTCTCCCATTCTGTAGGTTGCCTACTCACTGTGATGATAGTTTATTTTGCTGTGAAGCATCTCTTCAGTTTGAATAGATCCCATTTCTCTATTTTTGGCTTTTGTTGCCATTATTTTTGGTGTTTTTGTCATGTTTTTGCCCATGACTATGTTCTGAATGATGTTGCCTATGTTTTCTACTAGAATTTTCATGGTTTTAGGTCTTACTTTTAAGTCTTTAATTTATCTTGAGTTAATTTTTATAGAAAGGAGGGGGTCCAGTTTTATTTTTCTGCATATGGCTAACCAGTTTTCCCAATATCATGCATGAAATAGGGAATTCTTTCCCTATCTCTTGTTTTTGTCAGGTTTGTCAAGGATCAGATGGTTGTAGATGTGTGGCATTATTTCTGAGGACTCTGTTCTGTTCCATTGGTCTATATATCTGTTTTGCTATTTTTTTTGTGCTTGTTCATCCTTGAATTAGTATTTGCATTTTAATATTGCTTATATGTTATGAAGTAAACCTCATTTGTAATGCCCATTAAATTCCATCTTTTTTTTTATTTCAGAGTATAACCTTGTCCTTGAATGCTTTTGTAACCAACCCAACTCTCTAAAATCTATGTATTTGAATTCCATTATATTTAATCTCATTATCAATTGGTATGTAAAATATATATTGCTTATTGATTTTAATTCAAATACATCTGCTATATACTGATTGGATTATAGCACTATTAAAAATGAATTGAGGTTTAGATCATTCTTGTTTCTTAGCGCTTACACAAAGTTAAGTCTAATTAGCAATATTCTAAATGTTTGAGCCTTGAACACTTTAGAATGACTATTTGAAAACCTAAGTATTTATCAGAAAGTTGGCAATGGAAAAATTGCTGCTACATTCTATTACTGAATGGCCTTTTGAAGGTAGAACAAACGTAATGTATAGACAGATATGTTTTGTTATAATGATGTATAAGAACTATGGCTTAGATCTAAATGTAGTAAAATTCAGATATTAATGGTCTTAAAACCAGGATGCAGATTTAGAGAAGGAGAAATAAAGTGCTATGGTTTTGAAGTCTGCCGAGTAAATTTCTAGAGGAGGTTGATGCAAAACTAATTTTTATAAAATGGAAATCAATATATTTTGTAGATTAAAAAATAAAAAAGCTGGACACAGTGGCTCATGCCTATAATCCCAACGTTCTGGGAGGCTGAGGAAGGAGGACACTTGAGCTTGGGAGGCAGAGTCTGCAATGAGCTCTGATGACACCACCACACTCCAGCCTGGGTGTCAGAGTGAGACCCTGTGTCAAAAAAGTAAAAATAGGCGGGACGCGGTGGCTCACGCCTGTAATCCCAGCACTTTGGGAGGCCGAGGTGGGTGGATCACGAGGTCAAGAGATCGAGACCATCCTGGTCAACATAGTGAAACCCCGTCTCTACTAAAAACACAAAAAATCAGCTGGGCATGGTGGCGCATGCCTGTAATCCCAGCTACTCAGGAGGTTGAGGCAGGAGAATTGCCTGAACCCAGGAGGCGGAGGTTGCAGTGAGCCGAGATCGCGCCATT